>NC_052334.1:7027771-7175271 GCF_016432855.1 Salvelinus namaycush | reverse complement strand
CGGACCGATGCACTCATATTTTTGTTTGTTGTTTCGACCTATTGTAACTCTTCACGGAACACAACGCCTTACTGAACTTATTAAACTCTAAGCTAGCGTGGCTAGCTGTGTCTAGCTTGTTTTGTTGTTAGCATGATGGCTACTGACGGCGATCCAATGGATATCAATGGCCAACCTTTAGCTGTCCAATGCTACCGCTGTGAAATGTTCACTAGCCAGAGGGACAGAATGGAAGACCAAGTGCATTCGGAACAGGGGTATGTCTGTAAAAAGTGCCTTTGGTGTGACCAGATGATGGATGAACTGTTCTCTCTCATCCAGAGTGATGAAGAGTTGGGCGAAGTTGACCTGTCCCACTTCTCAGAACAGGTGGCTTGATCTTTCTTTCCTGCCTTGGAGGATCCACTCTGTCTGGCAAACAGTTTGCACCATTGCAAGTGGCACTGCCTTCTAGGCAATGGCACTCCTCGCTGCACCGTGCACCCCCTTCAATGATTGCTGGGGGAAGCTCCATGTCCCCTCCATGCCATTCCAGGCCGCTGTCTCCGTGCTACATGTAAATCCACAGACTCCTCCTTCCAAGACAGCCATCGTTGGGAGTTCCATTGTATGAGATGTGGTGGTTGATGGCGCAAAGACATTCTGCTTCCCTGGTGCCAGATTGCGTGACATCACTCCGGAGCTTACAATCATTCTAGACCAAAACCCGGAGCTGCACACGATAGTTGTGCATGCTGGTACAAATGACATCAAGCTGCGTCAATGGGTTGAGTTGAGACGGGACTTTGAATACCTGAGAGACAGACTGTTAGAGATTCCGTCTGATCTGAAATCTGTGGCCTTGGACTGATCCATTTAAATGTCAGAAGTTTGATTTTGAAAATGGATCTTATTGTAATTCTAGATTTTCAAACCAACGTAGACATTTTGTCAAAGAAGTCTGTGTCAGACTCTGATGTGTCTCTGAATGGATATAATGTTTAGACTCTGATGTGTCTCTGAATGGATATAATGTTTAGACTCTGATGTGTCTCTGAATGGATATAATGTTTAGACTCTGATGTATCTCTGAATGGATATAATGTTTAGACTCTGATGTGTCTCTGAATGGATATAATGTTGAGATCTGACAAAGGTGGGTTGTCGCCATATTTATAAAGAACAACTTGAATGTTGCTGTGTGTATTACCACCTCCGTCCCCAAGCAATTTGAACGTTTTGTCCTAAATGTGGGCCTAGTAAAGCCCAACTAACGTTAATGGGAGTTTATCACCCTCCCAATTGTTCTTAGTAAATTGTCTGACTTGCTGTCTAACTATGCTAAATCTGAATTATTAATTTTGGGTGGTCATAACCCAGATTGGTTGATGCCAGTATCAGATAGACTGAAATATATTTGTACTGAGCTAAATTTAACTCTAATGATAACTAAACCAACCAGTCCCAACTTAAAACACCCTGACAAATCTACTATTTTGGATATAATTCTGACAAATGCCCCTAATAAGTATACAGACAATGGAATCTTTGCTAACGACCTCAGTGACCATAGTCCCATTGCCTGCATTAGAGATACTAAGTTACCTAAATTGTGTCTGCACATTATTACAAAGATACATTTTAGAACTTTCAATGAGCAACATTTCCTGTATGACCTGGGGTTGTATGATTGGGAGGGTGTGTCCTCTATCTCTGATTCGGATCAGGCCCTTAAATGTTTAACCTTTCTGTTTAACTCTGTTGCTGATCAGCATGCCCCATATAAACGATTAAGGGTAAAGGACAGATCTAACCCACGGTTCACGCATGAATAGTCTGAAAGATTTCATGAAAGAAACATAGCTTGGGTTAAGGCTAGATTGACTGATTCTACCTCTGACTGGCAGTCCTTCAGACATTTGAGAAATAGATGTCTTACTCTGGTTAGAAAAGAAAAGTCAACATACTTCTTGAATTGTGTATCTGATAGTGGTGGAAATCCAGCTAAATTCTGGAGAGGGGTCAAATCTTTTAAACAAAACCCCAGCTCCACATTGGCCCAGCAGGTTATGCCAGCCTCTGGTCCCTAGTAGAAAGAATAGTTCCTCAAGTTCTACTAGACCTGGGAGTCCTTTATTCACCTCTAAACAGTCAGTATGAAAATTATGTACTTTCAGGCACTCCCTCTTTTTCTCCTCATTTGAACCATTGTAGGTCAACAACTAGGTTTCCATCCAATTGGCAACAGATTTTCATGTGAATATTCAAAAATCCACATCAAACAAATTTTCCCTCCAGATATGCGTTTCCATCAAATTGACTTGTTGCAGATGTATAGCCTACATGATGAGATTATTATTATGGACAAAAGAGTGAGATTATTTTTATTTGTCAAACGGCAGCTACAGTAATCATTGATTATCATGTCACCAGAATAAGACCCTCGATATTTATTGGAAAGGAGCATCAAGCTCACCACCCTGCACTTTCACCAGCCTGTGAAGTTCATCATAACGTTTTTAAAAAATCTTTTAGCCTAAAGAACTGAATTGTTTCTCGAGTCATTGTGTGACTCCCAAGTTTACTTCGATATGATGGTTATTATATCAATATTTGTGCATAAAAGTGCCTCCACCAACATTTCTAGCATAATTAATTTTACAGACACAAAAAGATCCCACCTTGTCTAGCGTATTTAGTTTTATCAACATTTGGAAAGTTTACCAAAACGTTTTCTGTTTCCATCAGGCTGGTCATTAAATGCATGTAAAAAATGTTTGATGTAAACCCACTTAGTGAAGTACTAAGAGTCTTGCAAAAAGTTCATGTAAGAAAATCCACAGGAACTGATTCGCTTGTGTCACGCCCTGACCATAGAGAGCTTTCATTCTCTATGTTGGTTAGGTCGGGGTGTGATTTAGGGTGGGTCACCTAGGTGTTTATATGTCGATGTTGGCCTGTTATGGTTCCCAATCAGAGGCAGCTGTTTATCGTAGTCTCTGATTGGGGATCATATTTAGGCAGCCATTTACCCTTTGTGCTTTGTGGGATCTTGTGTTTGTGTAGCTGCCTGTGAGCAGTCCAGAATGTCACGTTTCGTTTGTGCTGGTTTGTTTTGTTTGGTTAGTTTCAATTTATTCAAATATGTGGAACTCTACGCACGCTGCGCCTTGGTCCATTCCTTATGACGATTGTGACAGAAGATCCCACCACCAAAGGACGAAGCAGCGTGGCCGGGAGGAGCAGGGAACCTGGGTCTGGGAGAAAAGGGAGTGGAGGACATCATGGACATGGGAGGAGATTATGGCAGGAGACAAGACCCTGCCATAGAAGCAGGCGGAGTCAGTGAAGGAGGATCAACGACGACTCCGGGGTTCGCAACCACGAGGAAACCCGAGAGCGGAGTGGTCGGCGGAGCCGAGCGGTGAACCAGAGCCAGTCAGGGAGTCGAGTGAGGAACTTGACGAAAGATTCCGGAGAGAGGTGTTGGCGTTGAGAGCGCTGCAGAGTGGGCGTGCTGAGGAGCGTGACACCAGTCCGGTGTCATATGCACCAGTTTCAAGCATCTGGCCTCCAGTGCGCCTCCCCAGTCCGGTACATCCTGTGTCTCCTCCACGCACTCGCCCTGAGGTGTGTGTCACCGTTCCGGTACAATGTGTGCCCGTTCTACGCACCGTGTCTCCAGTGCGCCTTCATAGCCCAGTGCGTCCTGTGCCAGCGCCCCGCACTTGCCGGGCTAAAGTGAGCATCCAGCCAGGATGGGTTGTGCCAGCTCTACGCTCCAGACCTCCAGTGTGCCTCCACGGCCCAGTATATCCTGCGCCGGCCATACGTACTGTGTCTCCAGTGCGCCTTCACAGCCCAGTGCGTCCTGTGCCAGCGCCCCGCACTTGCCGGGCTAAAGTGAGCATCCAGCCAGGACGGGTTGTGCCAGTCCCACGCATCAGGCCTCCAGTGCGCCTACACAGTCCAGTATGTCCTGTGCCTCCTCCCCGCACTCGCCCTGAGGTGCGTGTCATCAGCCCGGTGCCACCTGTACCGGTCCCACACGCATCAGGCCTCCAGTGCGCCTCCACAGTCCAGTACGTCCTGTGCCTCCTCCCCGCACTCGCCCTGAGGTGCGTGTCATCAGCCCGGTGCCACCTGTACCGGTCAATCAATCAATCAATCAAGTTTATTTTATATAGCCCGTCGTACATCAGCTAATATCTCGAAGTGCTGTACAGAAACCCAGCCTAAAACCCCAAACAGCAAGCAATGCAGGTGTAGAAGCACGGTGGCTAGGAAAAACTCCCTAGAAAGGCCAAAACCTAGGAAGAAACCTAGAGAGGAACCAGGCTATGAGGGGTGGCCAGTCCTCTTCTGGCTGTGCCGGGTGGAGATTATAACAGAACTATGCCAAGATGTTCAAAATGTTCATAAGTGACAAGCATGGTCAAATAATAATCATGAATAATTTTCAGTTGACTTTTCATAGCCGATCATTAAGAGTTGAAAACAGCAGGTCTGGGACAGGTGGCGGTTCCATAACCGCAGGCAGAACAGTTGAAACTGGAATAGCAGCAAGGCCAGGTGGACTGGGGACAGCAAGGAGTCATCATGCCCGGTAGTCCTGACGTATGGTCCTAGGGCTCAGGTCCTCCGAGAGAGAGAAAGAAAGAGAGAAGGAGAGAATTAGAGAGAGCCAAGATTTTCAAAATGTTCATAAATGACAAGCATGGTCAAATAATAATCAGGAATAAAAGTCAGTTGGCTTTTCATAGCCGATCATTAAGAGTTGAAAGCAGCAGGTCTGGGACAGGTAGGGGTTCCATAACCGCAGGCAGAGCAGTTGAAACTGGAACAGCAGCAAGGCCAGGTGGACTGGGGACAGCAAGGAGTCATCATGCCCGGTTTGCCGTGACGTATGGTCCTAGGGCTCAGGTTCTCAGAGAGAGAGAAAGAAAGAGAGAACGAGAGAATTAGAGAGAGCATACTTAAATTCACACAGGACACTGGATAAGACAGGAGAAGTACTCCAGGTATAACCAACTGACCCCAGCCCTCCGACACATAAACTACTGCAGCATAAATACTGGAGGCTGAGACAGGAGCGGTCAGGAGACACTGTGGCCCCATCCGAAGATACCCCCGGACAGGGCCAAACAGGAAGGATATAACCCCACCCACTTTGCCAAAGCACAGCCCCCGCACCACTAGAGGGATATCTTCAACCACCAACTTACAATCCTGAGACAAGGCCGAGTATAGCCCACAAAGATCTCCACCACAGCACAAACCAAGGGGGGGCACCAACCCAGACAGGAAGATCACGTCAGTAACTCAACCCACTCAAGTGACGCACCCCTCCTAGGGACGGCATGAAAGAGCACCAGTAAGCCAGTGACTCAGCCCCTGTAATAGGGTTAGAGGCAGAGAATCCCAGTGGAGAGAGGGGAACCGGCCAGGCAGAGACAGCAAGGGCGGTTCGTTGCTCCAGAGCCTTTCCGTTCACCTTCACACTCCTGGGCCAGACTACACTCAATCATATGACCTACTGAAGAGATAAGTCTTCAGTAAAGACTTAAAGGTTGAGACCGAGCCCACGCATCAGGCTTCCAGTGCGCCTCCACAGTCCAGAGCTTCCGGCGACAGTTCCCGGTCCAGAGCTTCCGGCGACGGTTCCCGGTCCAGAGCTTCCGGCGACGGTTCCCGGTCCGGAGCCTCCGACAACGACGGTCTGCGGTCCGGAGCCTCCGGCAACAGTCTGCGGTCCGGAGCCTCCGGCGACGGTCTGTGGTCCGGCTCCTCCGGCGACGGTCTGCGGTCCGGTTCCTCCGGCAACGATCCATGGTCCGGTTCCTCCGGCGACGATCCGCGGCCCGGTTCCTCCGGCGACGATCCACAGCCCGGAGCCCCCGGTGATGATCCACGGTCCGGAGCATCCGGCGATGATTCACGGTTCGAATCCTCTGGCGACGACCCACGGTCTGGTTCTTCCGGCGACGAGTCACGGTCCGGTTCCTCCGATGACGTGTCCACGAGCGGAGTGGACACTTCGCCCCGCACCGGAGCCGCCCCCAACGGTAGATGCCCACCCGGACCCTCCCCTATTGAGTCAGGTTTTGCGGCCCATGGCCGCACCTTTGGGGAGGTACTGTCACGCCCTGACCATAGAGAGCTTTCATTCTCTATGTTGGTTAGGTCGGGGTGGATTTAGGGTGGGTCATCTAGGTGTTTATATGTCGATGTTGGCCTGTTATGGTTCCCAATCAGAGGCAGCTGTTTATCGTTGTCTCTGATTGGGGATCATATTTAGGCAGCCATTTCCCCTTTGTGCTTTGTGGGATCTTGTGTTTGTGTAGCTGCCTGTGAGCAGTCCAGAACATCCCGTTTCGTTTGTGCTGGTTTGTTTTGTTTGGTGAGTTTCAATTTATTCAAATATGTGGAACTCTACGCACGCTGCGCCTTGGTCCATTCCTTATGACGATCGTGACAGCTTGATCCCTTTTTACTGCAGCTTTGACCCATTTTTTTTATTCAACAATTGTCCTCCCCCTTCACAAAGCTGGGGATCCTTCTGACCTAATAACTACCATCCAATTTCTAAACTTACAAAATAGGAATCACTGTGCTGTTCACATTTATAGACCTATCCAAGGCCTTTGATAATGTCGACCATTCCCTACTCATTCAAAGGTTGTCTGAAATTGGCCTCGGCCAGGCATCTTCCAAGTGGTTTGGGAACTGTCAGACAGGACACAATGTGTGCTTTCTGATGGTGTCAAGAATCCTCAACATTACTAAAGGTGTCCCGCAGGGGTTGATTTTGGGACCTGTCCTCTTTACTATTTATATAAATAATATCGGTCTAACTGCAAACACCTATAACACTCATCTGTATTTCTATTAACCCTATTGCCCCTACTGCTGACCAGGCAGAGCTTTTGTTTTTGTTGCCTTGCAGAAAGCACTTGTTGATTTAAAATGTGTACTTAATGTGGGAAAAACGTATGTTGCTTTCAAATTATCATAGCAATATCTCAGATGGTTTACACATTTATGCATTGGATGGTTCTTTCATTGAGCAGATACATATCTGGGGTTTTGGATTGATGTTTCTTTTTTAAACATACGGATGAGCTAGTTAAGAAGCTGATATTTAAAATAGGCTTATTTTATTATACGCCTCTCCCTAAACAGTAGGAGGCAGGTTGTAGAGGCAACCATCCTGCCAGCTCTTTATTATGGTGACACCTTTTATCAGAATGCAGCAGCCACTAGTCTAAAACCCCTGGATGTGAAACAGATCAGGGTGTGACAGGATATGGATGTGAAACAGATCAGGGTGTGACAGGATCTGGATGTGAAACAGGATCAGGGTGTGACAGTATGTAGTGTACCATAACGTGCTTCGCTTTATCACAGGTGACAGGTTTAATACTCATTACTGCATTCTTCATCAGAAGGTTGTCTGGACTTTCCCGTAGATTACATTTCTCCCTTTTTATTTACAAAGCTCTGCTGCACAAGCTTCCAACATATCTCACTTCTCTGTTAGCCTTTTACTGCCGTGGGCTAAATCAGGATCACACACAGAGGGTTTCTTGGTAGTTTTAAACAAATATACTTTGAAACAAAAGTATACACCTCACACACATGGTTATGGGCTTTAAAACAGACGACACCTTTACCATGTCAGATATAGAGTTGAAATGTATTCCATTTAGTTTGCATCCCAATATTATACTTTATATACATCACAGAAGACTGAAATATAACAAATCTGTTTGACATAGAAACACCGTATTTCCATTGTAAAAAAAAATAAAAAATCTTGATTAATTATGAAATTTTTAAAATGATTAATAGCATTCCACCCATGAGGCCAAAGAGGGCGCTTTTCATCATTGACTGCAAGAAAGGGCTACAGTATAAAAATATGGGGCACCAAACCCACTCACAGGGTTGGGTTAACCCTTGAGGTCCCTCGTGTCTCTACCAAGCTAGCTAAATCAGCCTTTAGTTCTAACGCCCCCAATGTTCGGAATCATTTACAATCCTCATTACATCTTGAATCCCTGGTGTCAATATGACAGTTTAGAACACCGATGAGGGAAGAATTCACTGAGGTTTGCAAGTGTTTTGGTTGATTGTAAAAAATAAAAATATGCATTTGTGTTGTTGAAATATTGTGTATCTGTAACTGTTGTATCTTGTAGTTTATTTTCAAGGTTTTATTGAATTATTATGTTGATTTGTGAATTGCTTGTTCTCCGGACACCATTTGAGAATGAGACCCTGCGGTCTCAATTGGGCTCCCCTGAATAAATAAAAGTTTATTTATAAATAAGCACACAAACACACACAAACTTACCAACTAATTCTGTTTTCAGTGTCCTATGAAAGTTAGAGAGAGCTTGTGCATCATCAGTCATATTGAGAGCTTTATGCTGTGTTTGTTTTCTATGACTGACTGTGTTCTGTATCTCTGCTGTCCTTTTCATAATGTATTGATGTGTATATTGTTGTAATTACAGGGCTCATCTGTAAAAGAGACCTTGGTCTCAGGATGACCCCCTTTAGTAAAAAAAGGTTAAATAAATATGCTGCGCTTGATTTATAAGTCGGTCAGGAACTAGCAGGAACCTGTATCAGGACACACAATAACCCAGTGACTGAGTTGTAATAGCAGGAACCTGTATCAGGACACACAATAACCCAGTGACTGAGTTGTAATAGCAGGAACCTGTATCAGGACACACAATAACCCAGTGACTGAGTTGTAATAGCAGGAACCTGTATCAGGACACACAATAACCCAGTGACTGAGTTGTAATAGCAGGAACCTGTATCAGGACACACAATAACCCAGTGACTGAGTTGTAATAGCAGGAACCTGTATCAGGACACACAATAACCTAGTGACTGAGTTGTAATAGCAGGAACCTGTATCAGGACACACAATAACCCAGTGACTGAGTTGTAATAGCAGGAACCTGTATCAGGATGAACAAGGAAAAAAGCTATTTTAGGCTCATGGGTTAGGTTTGCAATTAGGGTTAGGGGTTAGGGAAAATATGATTTTGAATGGGAATCAATTGTCTGGGTCCCACAAGGATAGTAAAATAAAGGACTGTGTGTGTGTGTGTGTGTGTGTGTGTGTGTGTGTGTGTGTGTGTGTGTGTGTGTGTGTGTGTGTGTGTGTGTGTGGGGGGGGGGGCTGCCAGTACCAAGCTGACCTCTGTGCAACCTTTAAAACCCTGACTCTGTCTGCTGGCACCAGAGAACCCGGTTTGGTTTGATTGTTTTATTTCAGTGTCGTACACATTTTATTAAGTGGCCCAGCCCATATGGGCAGACAATACACTGTATAATACATACCTGTAGTGGGCAGGGCATAACACAACACAAACAGGATGAACACGGAATGTTTTTAACACTGTTTATATACAATATCCATTGGCCATTTGTCTCTGTGATCAATAACCTCTCCTCCTTCCCTTCTTTAAGCAGTTCATTAGGATCCCTGTTAGCTACTGCACACGCAACAGCTACTCATCCTGGGGTCCACATAAAAGGGACAAAGTACAGAACAGTTATAGACAAGTACAACATAAGATATTACATTCAATTGAAAAATAAAAGTAAAAATAAAATAGTTATATATTGGAAAGACACCAAACTAAAATACTATTTAGACACGAATCATATATACATATTCATATATGCATATGCATATTCTTATATTCTTATATACATATTCATATTCTTATATATAGTACAGTTAAATTTGATCTTTAGAAAGAGGAGAGAAGTTGTGGTACAATATGGTTTTTAAATCTGTTTTTTGCCAGAGTAATCTCTGGTAGCAGAGCATCCCATGATGACATGAGCAAAGCAGTAAATCTGTTTTTTGGTTTGGTACCGTGAAGTACCGTGGTAGGGTATGCACAGTAACTGTCAAAAGTTTGGACACACCTACTCATTCAAGGGTTTTTCTTTCTTTTTACTATTTTAGTATAATAATAGTGAAGACATCAAAACTATGAAATAACACATATGGAATCATGTAGTAACCAAAAAGTGTTAAACAAATCAAAATATATTTGAGATTTGAGATTCTTCAAAGTAGCCACCCTTTGCCTTGATGACAGCTTTGCACACTCTTGGCATTCTCTCAACCAGTATCATGAGGTAGTCACCTGGAAAGCATTTCAATTAACATGTGTGCCTTTTTTTTTAAATTGAACCTTTATTTAACTAGGCAAGTCAGTTAAGAACAAATTCTTATTTACAATGATGGCCTATATCGGCCAAACCCTAACCCGGACGACGCTGGGCCAATTGTGCACCACCCTATGGGACTCCCAATAACGGCCGGTTGTGATACAGCCTGGAATTGAACCAGGGTCTGTAGTGACGCCTCTAGCAATGAGATGCAGTGTCGTAGACCGTTGCACCACTCGGGAGTTAACTTGTGGAATTTCTTTCCATCTGAATGCGTTTGAGCCAATCAATTGTGTTGTGACAAGGTAGGGGGGTATACAGAAGATAGCCCTATTTGGTAAAAGACCAAGTCCATATTATGGCAAGAACAACTCAAATAAGCAAAGAGAAACGACAGTCCATCATTACTTAAAGACATGAAGGTCAGTCAATCCGGGAAATTTAAAGAACTTTGAAAGTTTCTTCAAGTGCAGTCGCAAAAACACTCAAGCTCTATGATGAAACTGGCTCTCATGAGGACCGCCACAGGAAAGGAAGACCCAGAGGTACCTCTGCTGCAGAGGATAAGTTCATTAGAGTTACCAGCCTCAGATTGTAGCCCAAATAAATGTTTCACAGAGTTCAAGTAACAGACACATCTCAACATCAACTGTTCAGAGGAGACTGTGTGAATCATGGTCGAATTGCTGCAAAGAAACCACTACTAAAAGGATACCAATAAGAAGAAGAGACTTGCTTGGGCCAAGAAACACGAGCAATGGACATTAGACCGGTGGAAATCTGTCCTTTGGTCTGATGAGTCCAAATTGTTGATTTTTGGTTCCAACTGCCGTGTCTTTGTGAGACGCAGAGTAGGTGAACAGATGATCTCTGCATGTGTGGTTCCCACCATGAAGCATGGAGGTGGTGGTGTGATGGTGCTTTGCTAGTGACACTGTCTGTGATTTATTTAGAATTCAAGGCACACTTAAACAAATCAAATCAAACTTTATTTGTCACATGCGTCAAATACAACAAGTGTAGACCTTACCGTGAAATGCTTACTTACAAGCCCTTAATAACCAACAATGAATTTCAAGAAAGTTTAAGAAAATATTTACCAAATAAACTAAATAAAAAATTAAATAAAAAAAGAATCAAAAGTAACACAATAACATAACAATAACGAGGCTATATACAGGGGGTACCGGTACCGAGTCAGCATGCGGGGGTACAGGTTAGAGGTAATGTGTACATGTAGGTAGGGGTGAAGTGACTATGTATAGATAATAAACAGCGAGTAGCAGCAGTGTACAAAACAAATGAGGGGGGGGGGGGGTCAATGTAATAGTTCAGTGGCCATTTTATTAAGTGTTCAGCAGTTTTATGGCTTGGGGTAGAAGCTGTTAAGGAGCCTTTTGGTCCTAGACTTGGCACTCCGGTACCGCTTGCTGAGCGGCAGCAGAGAAAACAGTTTGAGACTTGGGTGACTGGAGTCTCTGACAATTTTATGGGCTTTCCTCTGACACCGCCTATTATATAGATCCTGGATGGCAGGAAGCTTGACCCCAGTGATGTACTGGGCCATATGCACTACCCTCTGTAGTGTCTTACGGTCAGATGCTCAGTAGTTACCATACCAGGCCGGTGATGCAACCGGTCAGGATGCTCTCAATGGTGCAGCTGTATAACTTTTTGAGTATCTGGGGACCCATGCCAAATCTTTTCAGTCTCCTGAGGGAAAAGGTTTTGTTGTGCCCTCTTCACGACTGTCTTGGTGTGTTTGAACCATGATAGTTTGTTGGTGATGTGGACACCAAGGAACTTAAAACTCTCGACCCGCTCCACTACAGCCCTGTCGATGTTAATGGGGGCCTGTTCGACCCGCCTTATCCTGTAGTCCACGATCAGCTCCTTTGTCTTGCTCACATTGAGGGAGAGGTTGTTGTCCTGGCACCACACCGCCAGTTCTCTGACCTCCTCCCTATAGGTTGTCTCATCGCTGTCGGTGATCAGGCCTACCACTGTTGTGTCGTCAGCGAACTTGCGAGCGTCTGGTATTGGTGCAGTGAGGGGGGATCATGAGAACTGGGGGGATGGGGACAAGGCCAGGGATGACAGCTGGTGTTTAGAACTAACCCTCATCGCCACACACACACACATTCACACACACACACATACACACACAGGGGCAGAATGGGTCCAGAAATCGGCCAGTCAGGCCGTCATCGGAGGAGCACGGTAGGACCCCAGCGTGATACATTAGCCTGTATGCTTGATACATTAGCCTGTATGTTCTCAAAACAACACATCTGAACTCTGTCTGTTGTCAAAACAGGTCATTTACACCTCCTTTCAATTTCCAGGAAACACACACACACACACACACACACACACACACACACACACACACACACACACACACACACACACACACACACACACACACACACACACACACACACACACACACACACACACACACACACACACACACTCTAGTCTCTTTTACACACTTCACATACACACAGCGTATGATTTCTGTGGACATAAAGGACTGAAGTATTACACATCTTTAACTGCACACAGATAGGGAGAGTTTGGTTCCCTCAGATGGGGCATGGGGGACTGGATCATGTGATGCTCAGTTGCTCTGCTGGTTAAAGTGTGGGACAAGCAACTCCAAGGTCATGGGTTCAATTCCCACAGGGTTCACATACACAAACTCAAAATGTATACATTCACTGTAAGTCATTGCTTCCAATGGATGAAAGTGACATGTGGAGGGCATATTAGTGGAGGTCAGAGGTCAAAACCCTGGTCACTGCAGGTCAAAGTGAGTAATAATGAGACCGTTCAGTACACTCCTGTTTTGTCCTGTTCTATTCTGTCCTGTCCTATTCTTTCCTGTTCTGTCCTGTTCCATCCTGTCCTGTTCAGTCCTGTCCTGTTCTATCCTGTCCTGTTCTGTTCGATCTTGACCTGTTCTGTCCTATTCTGTTCTGTTCAGTCCTGTCCTGTTCTATCCTGTCCTGTCCTGTTCTATCTTGTCCTGTTCTGTTCTATCCTGTCCTATTCTTTCCTGTTCTGTCCTGTTCAGTCCTGTCCTGTTCCATCCTGTCCTGACCTGTTCTATCCTGTTCTATTCTTTCCTGTTCTGTCCTGTTCAGTCCTGTCCTGTTCCATCCTGTCCTGACCTGTTCTATCCTGTTCTATTCTTTCCTGTTCTGTCCTGTTCAGTCCTGTCCTGTTCTATCATGTCCTGTTCTGTTCTGTCCTGAACTATTCTGTCCTGTTCTGTTCTGTCCTGTTCTATCCTGTCCTGTTCTGTTCTGTCCTGAACTATTCTGTCCTGTTCAGTCCTGTCCTGTTCTGTTCTGTTCTATCCTGTCCTGTTCAGTCCTGTCCTGTTCTGTTCTGTCCTGTTCTATCCTGTCCTGTTCTATCATGTCCTGTTCTGTTCTGTCCTGTTCAGTCCTGTCCTGTTCTGTTCTGTCCTGTTCTATCCTGTCTTGTTATGTTTTGTTCTGTTCTATTCTTTCCTGTTCTGTCCTGTTCAGTCCTGTCCTGTTCTATCCTGTCCTGTTCTGTTCGATCTTGACCTGTTCTGTCCTATTCTGTTCTGTCCTGAACTATTCTGTCCTGTTCTGTTCTGTCCTGTTCTATCCTGTTCTGTTCTGTCCTGTTCTATCCTGTCTTGTTATGTTTTGTTCTGATCTATTCTGTCCTGTTCTCTCCTGTCCTGTTCTGTTCTGTCCTGTTCTATTCTGTCCTGTTCTATTCTGTCCTGTTCTGTCCTGTCATGTCCTGTTCTGTCCTGTCCTGTTCTATCCTGTTCTGTTCTATCATGTCCTGTTCTGTCCTGGCCTGTTCTGTCCTGTTCTGTTCTATCACGGCCTGTTCTGTCATGTCCTGTCCTGTCCTGTTCTATCCTGTTCTGTTCTTTCACGTCCTGTTCTGTCCTGTCCTGTCCTCTTCTATCCTGTCCTTTTCTGTCCTGTTCTATTCTGTCCTGTCCTGTTCTGTTCTGTCCTGTTCTGTTCTGTCCTGTCCTGTCCTGTTCTGTCCTGTTCTATCATGTCCTGTTCTGTCCTGTTCTGTCCTGTTCTGTCCTGTTCTGTCCTGTTCTGTCCTGTTCTGTCCTGTTCTGTTATGCTAGCTCTCTGAAGCACTTTATGTTTCTATACAAAGAGAGCCTGAATCTCAACATCTTATGCATTCCTCTAATGTGTTCCACATTGACAAAGGACACGCTAAAAATAGCATAATGGACACGCTAAACATAGCAGCATAGACGAAAAGTTTTCAGCCTGTCAGGGTTGAGAGAGAGGGATACCGTTGGCCCTGCTGTGTGATCCCTATGAAAGGGCTTCACTGACAGAGCTTAGTATACAGCACAAGGCATACCAACACACTGTAAAACACAAACCACTTCAGCAGCACCAAGGTGTTGGGGGGTTACTGTTGATACTGTGGTCCCCCATGTTATTACATCACCATCTGGTTCTATCACCCACCACAGTGACACTTGGGATGCTTCCCAGGGCTCCACGGGGCTTTTTGTGTGTGTGTGTTTGTGTGTGTGTGTGTGTGTGTGTGTGTGTGTGTGTGTGTGTGTGTGTGTGTGTGTGTGTGTGTGTGTGTGTGTGCGTGCGTGCGTGCGTGCGTGCGTGCGTGCGTGCGTGCGTGCGTGCGTGCGTGCGTGCGTGCGTGCGTGCGTGCGTGCGTGCGTGCGTGCGTGCGTGCGTGCGTGCGTGCGTGCGTGCGTGCGAGAGAGAGTGAGATCACAGCACTGTGATGGCCGTTGGTGGGATGTGGACAGTAGATAGGACCACTGATGTGGAGTCTTGAACATTCAATAAAGGCTGCAGAGCCCTGAGTCTAAACAGGCACACTACAGTAACTCTCTCACTCACTCACTCCATTCAAAGAGGTTTATTGGCATGGGAAACATATGTTTACGTTGCCAAAGCAAGTGAAACAGATAATAAACAATACAAATGAACAGTTAATATTACACTCACAAAAGTTCCAAAAGAATAAAGACATTTCAAATGTCATATTATCTATATACAGTGCTGTAATGATGTGCAAATAGTTAAAGTACAAAAGAGAAAATAAATAAATATAAATATGGGTTGTATTTACAATGGTGTTTGTTCTTCATTGGTTGCCCTTTTCTTGAAGCAACAGGACACACATCTTGCTGCTGTGATGTCACACTGTGGTATTTCACTCAATAGATACGAGAGTTTATCAAAATTGGATTTGTTATCTAAGACTTTGTGTCTCTGTGTATTCGGATGAAAATACGGTCCATTCAGAAAGTATTCAGACCCTTTCCCTTTTTCCACATTTTCTTACATTACAGCCTTATTCTAAAATGGATTAAATAAATTAAAATCCTCATCAATCTACACACGATAGACAATAATGACAAAATGAAAACAGGTTTTTAGACATTGTTGCAAATGTATTAAAAATAAAAACTGAAATACCTTATTTACATAAGTATTCATACCTTTTGCTATGAGACTCGAAATTGATCTCAGGTGCATCCTGTTTCCATTGATCATCCTTGAGATGTTTCTACAACTTGATTGGAGTCCACCTGGGGTAAATTAAATTGATTGGACATGATTTGGAAAGGCACACACCTGTATATATAAGGTCCCACAGTTGACTGTACATGTCAGAGCAAAAACCAAGCTACGAGGACGAAGGAAATGTCCATAGAGCTCCGAGACAGGATTGTGTCGAGGCACAGACCTCTGGAAGGGTACCAAAAAAATATCTGCAGCATTGAAGGTCCCCAAGAACACAGTGGCCTCCATCATTCTTAAATGGAGGAAGTTTGGAACCACCAAGACTCTTGCTAGAGCTTGCTGCCCGGCCAAACTGAGCAATCGGGGGAGAATGGCCTTGGTCAGAGAGGTGACCAAGAACCCGATGGTCACTCTGACAGAGCTCCAGAGTTCCTCTGTGGAGATGGGAGAACCTTCCAGAAGGACAACCATCTCTGCAGCACTCCACCAATCAGGCCTTTATGGTAGAGTGGCCAGATGGAAGCCACTCCTCAGTAAAAGGAACATGACAGCCGGAGTTTGCCAAAAGGCACCTAAAGGACTCTCAGACCATGAGAAACAAGATTTTCTGGTCTGATGAAACCAAGATTGAACTCTGGCCCGAATGCCAAGCGTCACGTCTTGATGAAACCTGGCACCATCCCTACGGTGAAGCATGGTGGTGGGAGCATCATGCTATAGGGATGTTTTCAGTGGCAGGGACTGGGAGACTAGTCAGGATCGAGAGAAAGATGAACGGAGCAAAGTACAAAGGGATCCTTGATGAAAACCTGCTCCAGAGCGCTCAGGACCTCAGACTGGGGCGAAGGTTCACCTTCCAACAGGACAACGACCCGAAACACACACCCAAGACAACGCAGGAGTGGCTTCGGGACAAGTCTCTGAAGGTCCTTGAGTGTCACAGCCACAGCCCAGACTTGAACCCGATTGAATATCTCTGAAAATAACTGTGCAGCGACGCTCCCCATCCAACCTGACAGAGCTTGAGAGGATCTGCAGAGAAGAATGGGAGAAAATCCCCAAATACATGTGTTGTCACGACTTCCACCGAAGGTGGCTCCTCTTCCTGTTCCGGCGGCGCTCGGCGGTCGTCGTCACCGGTCTACTAGCTGCCATCGATTCCCTTTTCTTTTTTCTGTTGGTTATGTCTGTATTGGTTTCACCTGTTTCTTGTTTGGAGGTTGTTTCAGGGCTATTTAATCCATTTATGCCCGCCTGCTTTTGTGCGGGCTAGTTCTCTCTTTTGTTTGTGGATGGTTATTGTTTTGTATTTTCCGGACTGTTTTGGTGTCCTGTTTTGGGTCGGTCTTTATTTTGTCGCCTGTTGTTTTGGCGTGACCATCATAACCTAAATAAATTACGGTTTTCCCGAAACCTCTGCTCTCTGCGCCTGACTCCACACCCACCATTCCTAGCTACGTGACATGTGTGCCAAGCTTGTAGCGTCATACCCAAGAAAACTTGAGGCTGTAATCGCTGCCAAATGTGGTTCAACAAAGTACTGAGTAAAGGATTTGAATACTTATGTAAATGTGGTATTTCATTTTTTTATATTGAATACATTTGCAATAATTTCTATAAACCTGTTTTTGCTTTGTCATTACAGGGTATTGTGATGTCATTATGGGGTATTGTGTGTAGATTGATGAGGAAAAAATTAAACGTAATCAATTTTAGAAGAAGTCTGTGTTCGTAACAAAATGTGGAAAAAGTCAAGGGGTCTGAAGACTTCCCGAATGCACTATATGTGTCTCTAATATGGTCATACATTTGGCAGGAGGCCAGGAAGTGCAGCTCAGTTTCAACCTCATTTTGTTGGCAGTGTACACATACCCTATCTTCTCTTGAGAGCCAGATCTGCCTACGGCAGCCTCTCGCAATAGCAAGGATATGCTCACTGAGTCTGTACATAGTCAAAGCTTTCCTTAATTTCGGGTCAGTCACGGTGGTCATGTATTCTGCTACTGTGTACTCTCTGTTCAGGGCCAGATAGCATTCTAGTTTGCTCTGTTTTTTTTTTGTTTTTTTTTCAATGTGTCAAGTAATTATCTTTTTATTTTTCTCATGATTTGGTTGGGTCTAATTGTGCTGCTGTCCTGGGGCTCTGTGGGGTCTGTTTGTGTTTGTAAATAGAGCCCCAGAACCAGCTTGCTTAGGGGACTCTTCTCCAAGTTCATCTCTCTGTAGGTGATGGCTTTGCAATGGAAGGTTTGGGAATCGCTTCCTTTTAGGTGGATGTAGAATTGAACGTCTCTTTTCTGGATTTTAATAATTAGCGGGTATTGGCCTAATTCTGCTCTGCATGCATTATTTGGTGTTTTACGTTGTATACTGAAGATATTTTTACAGAAATCTGCATGTAGAGTCTCAATTTTGTGTTTGTCCCCTTTTGTGAATTCTTGGTTGGTGAGTGGACCCTAGACCTCACAACCATAAAGGGCAATGGGTTCTATAACTGATTAAAGTATTTTAAGCCAGATCCTAATTGGAATGTTGAATTTTATGTTCCTTTTGATGGCGTAGAAGGCCCTTCTTGCCTTGTCTCTCAGATCGTTCACAGCTTTGTGGAATTTACCTGTGGTGCTGATGTTTAGGCCGAGGTATGTTAAATCAAATCAAATCAAATTGTATTTGTCACATGCGCCGAGTATAACAGATGTAGACCTTACAGTGAAATACTTACTTACAAGCCCTTAATTAACCAAAAATGCAATTTTAAGAAAATACCGTAAAAAAAACCTAAGAGATAATAATAAAGAATAATTAAATAGTAACAGTAAATAACAATAGCGAGGCTATACACAGAGGGTACAGGTACAGAGTCAATGTGCGGGAGCACCGGTGTCGAGGTAATTGAGGTAGTATGTACATGTAGGTAGAGTTATTAAAGTGACTATGCATAGATAATAACAGAGAGTAGCAGCAGCATATAAGAGGGTGGGGTGGGGGGCAATGATTGTATATGTATAGTTCTTTGTGTGCTCTAGGGCAATGGTTTCTAGATGGAATTTGTATTTGTGGTCCTGGCAACTGGACCTTTTTTGGAACACCATTATTTTTGTCTTACTGAGATTTACTGTCAGGGCCCAGGTCTGAATAAATCTGTGCAGAAGATCTATGTGCTGCTGTAAGCCCTCCTTGGTTGAGGACAGAAGCACCAGATCATCAGCAAACAGTAGACATTTGACTTCAGATTCTAGTAGTTTGAGGCCAGGTGCTGCAGACTGTTCTAGTGCCCTCGCCAATTCATTGATATATATGTTGAAGAGGGTGGGGCTCAAGCTACATCCCTGTCTCAATCCACGGCCCTGTGAAAGAAATGTATGTTTTTTGCCAATTTTAACTGCACACTTGTTGTTTGTGTACATGGATTTTAGAACTGTAATGTTTTTCCCCCAACACCGCTTTCCATCAATTTGTATAGCAGACCTGCTTGCCAAATTCAGTCAAAAGCTTTTTTTTAAATCAACAAAGCATGAGGAGACTTTGCCAATTAGGGTTTGCAGGGTGAATACGTGGTCTGTCGTATGGTAATTTGGTAAAAAGACAATTTGACATTTGCTCAGTACATTGTTTTCACTGAGGAAATGTACGAGTCTGCTGTTAATGCATATCTCATGGTAGTTTTCTGGGTGGGTCTGTCTGTCTGTCTGTCTGTCTGTCTGTCTGTCTGTCTGTCTGTCTGTCTGTCTGTCTGTCTGTCTGTCTGTCTGTCTGTCTGTCTGTCTGTCTGTCTGTCTGTCTGTCTGTCTGTCTGTCTGTCTGTCTGTCTGTCTGTCTGTCTGTCTGTCTGTCTGTCTGTCTGTCTGTCTGTCTGTCTGTCTGTCTCTCTCTCTCTCTCTCTCTCTCTCTCTCTCTCTCTCTCTCTCTCTCTCTCTCTCTCTCTCTCTCTCTCTCTCTCTCTCTCTCTCTCTCTCTCTCTCTCTCTCTCTCTCTCTCTCTCTCTCTCTCTCTCTCTCTCTCTCTCTCTCTCTCTCTCTCTCTCTCTCTCTCTCTCTCTCTCTCTCTCTCTCTCTCTCTCTCTCTCTCTCTCTCTCTCTCTCTCTCTCTCTCTCTCTCTCTCTCTCTCTCTCTCTCTCTCTCTCTCTCTCTCTCTCTCTCTCTCTCTCTCTCTCTCTCTCTCTCTCTCTCTCTCTCTCTCTCTCTCTCTCTCTCTCTCTCTCTCTCTCTCTCTCTCTCTCTCTCTCTCTCTCTCTCTGACCATACAGAATCCACCTTCTTCACAGCCCAGCCACCAACACTATCTGACTGTTATAATTCATCTTAATTGTAAAGTATTCCGTGGTGAGTAATTAACCGTTAGATTTGTTTATCTGCTCTGCTCTGATTTGAAAGCCAAAAGCAATTTGAAGATTGACTATCTGAAGCTATAAACAACAAGGGTGGCCGATGGTGGAAATGAAAATAGATTAGCTTTAACTATGAGTCTCATAGCACTTGGAACACAATTAAATGACGTGGAATAGACATTGAATTGACGTCTGTGCCCAGTGGGAAGCTGTTTTCTGCCTGTTGTAACCCTCCAAGGTATCACTGAAATGAGATGCTGCATAATATAAGCTTTCCTCACAGGTCTGTCTAAACCCTTTGTCTGGGAGGCATGCGAAGTTGGGCTGAATCCTTTTTCCTTGTAAACAGATTAAAAGATGACATCTTCGCTGTTGTCATAACAAGAGTTGTATAGAGTACATTCATGTGCAGAGTGTAGGAACAACTCAACACAACTCAACACAACACAATGACAGATTGTAACTTGTACAGCCGTTATTGTTGTGATGTACAGTATAGGATTTAGGGCAGTGTCCAAAACCCTACAGTATTTACTGCGAACACTGCATTGTATGTGAATGTGTGCTTATGTTACGGACGTCACACTGCTTGCTTAACATGTTATCTTCCTTACTCACCAGCTGGGATTGATCTCATGTCCTCATCTCGGAAACACACATATTGCCCTCTTGACAACACCTCAGCCAGCTGTGCCACTGAAAAGCTAGAAATTCAATGGGGCGAGCGGAGGCATTTCAAGCTGAGGAGAGAAATGACCAATCCATATGTGTTATTTATCTTTTATACTTAAGCAGTAAGGCCCGGGGGGGTGTGGTATATGGCCAAAATACCAAGGCTAAGGGCTGTTCATATGCACGGCGAAACCGGAGTGCCTGGACACAGCCCTTAGCCGTGGTATATTGGCCATATACCACAAACCCCTGAGGAGCCTTATTGCTGCTATTATAAACTGGTTACCGAACCTAATTAGAAGAGTAAAACGAAATGTTTTGTCATACCTGTGGTATACGTTCTGATATACCACGGCTTTCAGCCAATCAGCATTCAGCGCTCGAACCACCCAGTTTATAATTAAATATAAGTCATGTTGTGTACTTCAATAAGCATCTGGAGTTGATCAATCTGGCCCCTCTCTATAGAGGCCTGGTGCACCTTTCATCCACTGCTACTCCCCTATATGAACATGCTAAGTATAAATCACAAAATGAAAGCATACTGTTTGGCACAGGCCTACTACTACTGTACAGACACTGACCATGGTTTATGTTTGATGATCACTGGGATCTATAGCTCACCGTGTTTCTGGAATAGTCTCCACTGAACTAAATGTACCAGAACTGTGGTTTTGGATGATAAAAATACACATTGAAACACAATAAGGAAGGTGGACGGTCTGAGAATCTGGCAGCGTGTTTCTCTAGATGTTCTGTCTGACAGCGTTTCCATCTGGGTCTACGATCATCATTAGTATCATTTCACCTGTCATTAACTGTGATGATTGAAAAAACACTTCCCTAGAGTAATTTGCAGTGTCATCATCTGTCTGTCTCTGGTAGTTAGAGCTAATGGAAGTTTACAATAATTGACATGCATCCCAAATGGCACCCTATTCCCTATATAGTGCACTAGACCCTATGGGCCCTGGTAAAAGTAGTGCACTAAATAGGGAATAGTGTACCATTTGGGTTCCATACAATCGTTTTTCAGTCACACCGGAGGGACAATGCATTCTACTGAACATTTCATGGTGATCAGACTTTTATGTTAAAAATACCTAAAGCAGTGTCGTAGTAAAACATCCGAACTTCATTCCTACTAACGTAAGTGTTTCTTTCACTTAAAGTTTATTTCACTTGCGTTTCTTATTTTTATTTGTTTGTTTGTTTTCATCCTATAAAGTATTAGACTGAACTGGAAAGATCAAACACTTCCTGTCTCCTTCAAGCTGGATAATGATCCTTGTACTCTAATCTATAATCTCCTTTGGCCAGTCTTCTAACATAACCAGGAACTGATTATGATTCATCAGATTGTCATCCATTGTTGTGTTGCCAGGAAGAAGAGTATGTGGGTAGGATTACAAAATCATGGCAAAATCCAAGTCACAAAATCCAGATTACTGGATGGAAAAACATTCCAAACACGTGAATGAACAACATTCTGATTGGCTAGTAGTGTGAAATAGTTACATACTTGAATGTGCTTCTCAGGCATTCATTAGTCAACTCGATTTCTAGGCGCACACACATACACTCACACACTCACACACACATACACTCACACACTCATGCACCCGCAAACACAAACACACATAAAAGTCTGACACAGACAGACACAGACACAGACACAGACACAGACACAGACACAGACACAGACACACACACACACACCGCGTACATTAAGTGCCAGTCAGACATCCTGAGGGAGCATCAATCTATTTGACCTCTCTGAACATGTTAGGACAAGACAGGACATGGCAGAACAAGACAGGACAAGACATGGCAGGACAAGGCAGAACAAGGCAGGACAAGACAGGACAAGACAGGACAGGAAAGGACAAGACAACACAAGACATGACAGGGAGATATTTAAACATTCTCTGTCATCCTGTAATTTCACCAGGAATTTGAGATATGATTTAGATATAAAGTTATGTATTTCTCTCTGTAAATCTTGGCCTTGAATCCGTTTGTACTTCTACTTCTTGGATGGTATTTTTTTTTTTTTTAGAAAGTACAGTAGAATTACAGTACAGTACAACAAATTGGTATTATTTCTACTGGTCCCAACAAGCTCTTTGCCCCGGATTAACAGAGGTTAAAATAACACTTTGACACCGTCCGTCCGTCCGTCCGTCTGTCTGTCTGTCTGTGTGCATGCACAAGTATAAACATCTGTGTCTGTGTCATAGTTCATGGATTTCATCATTTCTACATTAGATATTGATAACGTGTCACCAGCTGGTCATTTAAAACATTTCCAAAAGTATAACTTAACTTTAACCATTCATAATAAACAGGCTCTAGTCTGTGTGTGACAGGGCATAATTAGAGGCATGGTTACTACGTGCTGTTTATTTGTTTGGGTTTGTTTGGGATATTTGTTTTACTGTGCTTCTCTTCTCATAAAGACTGTTTACGACACCTGGCTGGGTAGTCACTGGCGGAGGGAAAGAGATCAACAGAGGAAGTTTTGTGGGCTATGAATCTCCAGGACGTTGGACTGCTTCTGTCATCTCTTTATAATGGGCTAAGTAGGAAGAACAGAAGCCCATGGGAACAACACCCACCCTGTGGTGCTTAAAGGCCCACTCCTTGCTTAGAAAAATAACAAAATAGCAGCCCTACCACTTAGTTTGCTATAAAGTTGAAGCATGGGACTGGAGAACAGTAATCCATGGGAACAACACCCACCGTGTAGCTATTATGTAGTGGTGTAAAATGTGACAAAAAGCAGCCAGAGACACATTTTCTCTACCAAACCAAACCTCACCCCAAACTCAATTCATTACACTGAACCAGGAATGGGAATTATGACTCTGCATTCACTGATGAAGACAAACTGTATTAGCTACAGTTGAAGTCGGAAGTTTACATACACTTATGTTGGAGACATTAAAACTCATTTTTCAACCACTCCACAAATTTCTTGTTAACTAACTATAGTTTTGGCAAGTTGGTTAGGACATCTACTTTGTGCATGACACAAGTAATTTTTCCAACAATTGTTTACAGAAAGATTATTTCACTTATAATTCACTGTATCACAATTCCAGTGGGTCAGAAGTTTACATACGTTAAGTTGACTGTGCCTTTAAACAGCTTGGAAAATTCCATAAAATTATGTCATGGCTTTAGATGCTTCTGATAGGCTAATTGACATCATTTGAGCCAATTGTAGGGGTACCTGTGGATGTATTTCAAGGCCTACCTTCAAACTCAGTGCCTCTTTGCTTGACATCATTGGAAAATCAAAAGAAATCAGCCAAACACCATGGGACCAGGCAGCCGTCATACCGCTCAGGAACGAGACACGTTCTGTCTCCTAGAGATGAACGTACTTTGGTGCAAAAAGTGTAAATCAATCCCAGAACAACAGTAAAGGACCTTGTGAAGATGCTGGAGGAAACAAGTACAAAATTATCTATATCCACAGTAAAACGAGTCCTATATCGACATAACCTGAAAGGCCGCTCAGCAAGGAAGAAGCCACAGCTCCAAAACCGCCATAAAAAAGCCAGACTACGGTTTGCAAGTGTACATGAGGACAAAGATTGTACTTTTTGGAGAAATGTCCTCTGGTCTGATGAAACAACTATAAAACTGTTTGGCCATAATGACCATAAGTTATGTTTGGAGGAAAAAGGGGGAGGCTTGCAAGCCGAAGAACACCATCCCAACCGTGAAGCACGGGGGTGGCAGCATCATTTTGTGAGGGTGCTTTGCTGCAGGAGGGACTGGTGCACTTCACAAAATGGACGGTATCATGAGGCAGGAAAATTATGTGGCTATATTGAAGCAACATCTCAAGACATCAGTCAGGATGTTAAAGCTTGGTCACAAATGGGTCTTCCAAATGGACAATGACCCCAAGCATACTTCCAAAGTTGTGGCAAAATGGCTTAAGGACGACAAAGTCAAGGTTTTGGAGTGGCCATCACAAAGCCCTGACCTCAAACCTACAGAAAATTGTGGGCAGAACTGAAAAAGAGTGTGCGAGCAAGGAAGCCTACAAACCTGACTCAGTTACACCAGCTCTGTCAGGAGGAATAGGCCAAAATTCACCCAACTTATTGTGGGAAGCTTGTGGAAGGCTACCCGAAACGTTTGACCCAAGTTAAACAATTTAAAGGCAATGCTACCAAATACTAATTGAGTGCATGTAAACTTCTGACCCACTGGGAATATGATGAAAGAAATAAAAGCTGAAACAAATCATTCTCTCTACTATTATTCTGAAATTTCACATTCTTAAAGTAAAGTGGTGGTCCTAACTGATAGCCTATATTTGGCTAAGGTGTATGTAAACTTCCGACTGCAATGTAGTACCACAAAATGTTTGGGGATGATGACACATCATTTGAGTTGTTGTTTCGGCACCAGCTTTTTTGGAGGGGAAACGTCAAACGGAACCAAAGACCTGTTGTAGTTTCTCCTGTTGAAGAACTTTGGGGGATGATTCACCAGAGGCCTATAACTGACTCCTCTCTGTGAACCACTAAATATTCAGTTCTGACTTGTATGGTCTCCCACTGTGCTGCTCTGCTCAGACCCCAGTCAGCCCACAGTCAGCCCCATCCAGCTCCAGCCATACCAAATCATAAAGTCTGCTTTAAAGAAACTGTACACAACAACCATCCCTCCACAGTCCTCACCTGGCTGCTCTCTCTTTCTGTCTGAACACTTGATTTGTGTGGTTGCCATATTTTTCCCAGCATCCTTTAATGTTGAAGGAAGCACACCATGGTGTAAAGCTCTACCAGCTCTCACAGTCTCACGTCCAAATTAGACGTGAGACGTGTCCCATTTCTAAGTTGTCACCGTTTGGTATGGCAAATGCTTGGCATCTGACCGCAAGGTGCTACAGAGGGTAGTGCGTACGACCCAGTACATCACTGGGGCCGAGTTCCCTGCCATCCAAGACCTCTATACAAGGGGGTGTCAGAGGAAGGCCAAAGAAAATCAGTCAACCATAGACTGTTCTCTCTGCTACCGCAGGGCAAGTGGTACTGATGCAACAAGTCTGGATCGAACAAGGTCCACAGTTGACAGTGCATGTCAGAGCAAAAACCAAGCCATGACGTCAAAGGATTTGCCGTAGCGCTCCGAGATTGTGTCGAGGCACGGATCTGGGAAAGGGTTCCAAAACATTTCTGCAGCATTGAAGGTCCCCAAGAACACAGTGGCCTCCATCATTCTTAAATGGAAGAACTTTGGAACCACCAAGACTCTTCCTAGAGCTGAGCAATAGGGAGATGGGCCTTGGTCAAGGAGGTGATCAAGAACCTGATGGTCACTGACAGAGCTCTAGAATTCCTCTGTGGAGATGGGAGAACCTTTCAGAAGGACAACCATCTCTGCAGCACTCCACCAAATCAGGCCCTTATGTTAGAGTGGCCAGACGGAAGCAATTCCTCAGTAAAAGGCACATGACAGCCTGCTTGGAGTTTGTCAAAAGGCTCCTAAAGGACTCTCAGACCATGAGAAACAAGATTCTCTTGTCTGATGAAACCAAGATTGAACTCTTTGACCTGAAATGCCAAGCGTCATGTCTGGAGAACATGACTGTTAGTCTACACCTGTTGTTTACGAAGCATGTGACAAATACAATGTGATTTCTGTCTTTGACTTTCCCATTCAGTATGCGGAGTAATAGAGCATTGTTTTTCCTCTGTTATTTTTTACCTTGCCATTGAAGACCACTAGTCTACAGTAGGTGCCAGTGTCTCTCTGCATCAACCAATTTATCAAACTAACTACATAATCAGTCACCCTCCCAGGTCAGAGGTCAAAAGGCTTCCAATAACGGTCTGTTCATCTTTAGCTATTCAGACAGAAGATGTGTTATATTACCTGTAAAAAATACAAGGCAATGGTTATATGACCCCCTTTCAAACAGCCCCTTACTTACCACCTTCCTGCAGGTAAATCCCTTTTATACGAATCAGTGGGTAACTGGCAAATTGTGAGGGGTGGGGTTTTTTGTTTGACCATGGGGCAGTTTGCATTTCAAATTAGGTAAGTGTTAAACAATGGAAGTCTTAATGAAGATTGGGGCTGGGGCTGGGGGTTGAGGCTGGGGCTGGGGCTGGGGTTGAGGCTGGGGCTGGGGCTGGGGTTGGGGCTGGGGCTGGGGATGGGGCTGGGGCTGGAGTTGGGGTTGGGGTTGAGGCTGGGGGCTGGGGCTGGGTCTGGAGTTGGGGTTGGGGCCGGGGCTGGGGTTGAGGCTGGGGCTGGGGCTGGGGTTGAGGCTGGGGCTGGGGTTGAAGCTGGGGCTGGGGATTGAGGCTGGGGTTGGGGCTGGGGTTGAGGCTGGGGGTTGAGGCTGGGGCTGGGGCTGGGGTTGGGGTTGGGGCTGGGGTTGAGGCTGGGGCTGGGGCTGGGGCTGGGGGTTGAGGCTGGGGTTGGGGCTGGGGTTGAGGCTGGGGCTGGGGTTGGGACTGGGGTTGAGGCTGGGGGTTGAGGCTGGGGTTGGGGCTGGGGTTAAGGCTGGGGTTGGGGCTGGGGTTGAGGCTGGGGGTTGAGGCTGGGGCTGGGGTTGGGGTTGGGGCTGGGGGTTGGGGTTGGGGCTGGGGGTTGGGGTTGGGGCTGGGGTTGAGGTTGGGGCTGGGGCTGGGGGTTGAGGCTGGGGTTGGGGCTGGGGTTGAGGCTGGGGTTGGGGCTGGGGTTGAGGCTGGGGCTGGGGTTGGGGCTGGGGTTGAGGCTGGGGGTTGAGGCTGGGGCTGGGGTTGGGGCTGGGGTTGAGGCTGGGGTTGGGGCTGGGGTTGAGGCTGGGGTTGGGGTTGAGGCTGGGGGTTGAGGCTGGGGTTGGGGTTGGGGCTGAGGCTGGATTTGGGGTTGGGGTTGGGGTTGGGGCTGGGGCTGGGGATGGGTCTGGAGTTGGGGTTGGGGCTGGGGCTGGGGCTGGATCAGGCTGGGTCGGCACTCCTACTTTGTGAAGCTTTTTGAGTACAGCACCCCCCCCCCTCTACAGAGGCAGGAAGAACCAACCGTATTACAGCCATTCCCTGGAACAGAGTGATGAATAAGCATACTGGGACTAACTACAACCAGATATTCCCCAGCTCTAGCCATGAACTGGGCTTCGGCCCAGATGGCACCATATTCCCTATATAGTGCACTACTTTAGACAAGGACACTGGTCGAGATAGTGCATTATATAGGGTGAGATTTGGGACGTAAACCTCTTAGGGATAGTCTGGCTGATCACCATGCACAGTATCCAAGGCCCAAAACAAACCCTGTTGTAAGGCCTTGGCTAAACAACGGTCTTCCTGACTGTATGTGGCTCCGTTGCTCTGTGGTGTTGTGTAACAACGCCTATTCTCCAGTCTCCAGACACTCTTTTAGTTCATTGTGTATTCATACAGCTACATTTCATTTAGGAAGAAACTTTAACCCGTAAAAATTATAAAAACAAAGGATTTCACACTCAATATACTGTTTTCTTTTATGTTGTTCTGGAGTAGCATAATGGAAAATGGAACAGTGGAGGCAGCAGTGTTTCCATCCCATTGTATTGGTGGGAAAGCCCCGCTCACCTACCTCTGTTGGCTTCAATTGAAGGTTGTGGTGCCAGAAGGCCTGGATGATGCTTTGGGCCTGGTGAATAATCTAGGGGAAACACTGGGAGACAGAATAGATACAATAAGGTTAGAAAAGGGATAGATTAGGGAGTTGTAAAATAATGTTATGACATATAACAGTAACAGATAATTAAAATACAGGCCACATAAATAACAAGTATGGAGTAATGGGGCTACATTTAACATTTACATTTAAGTCATTTAGCAGACGCTCTTATCCAGAGCGACTTACAAATTGGAAAGTTCATACATATTCATCCTGGTCCCCCCGTGGGAATTGAACCCTGGTCCCCCCGTGGGAATTGAACCCACAACCCTGGCGTTGCAAGCGCCATGCTCTACCAACTGAGCCACACGGGACTACTGTTTATTATGGAAAAACAATGAGAGGTCTCCACCTGGCATTCATTGTTAAAAATCTTGCCTGAAGCTGACAAGGTATTTTTCACTGAGTGAGTAGTAAATAGATGATGTGAAATAATAACAGCTAGCTAGGTGTGAGGCAGCCATTAAGTGTGAGGCAGCCATTAACAGCTCTGGGCTAGCTAGGTGTGAGACAGCCATTAACAGCTCTGGGCTAGCTAGGTGTGAGACAGTCATTAACAGCTCTGGGCTAGCTAGGTGGGAGAAAGCCATTAAAACAGCTCTGGGCTAGCTAGGTGTGAGACAGTCATTAACAGCTCTGGGCTAGCTAGGTGGGAGACAGCCATTAACAGCTCTGGGCTAGCTAGGTGGGAGACAGCCATTAAAACAGCTCTGGGCTAGCTAGGTGTGAGACAGTCATTAACAGCTCTGGGCTAGCTAGGTGGGAGACAGCCATTAACAGCGCTGGGCTAGCTAGGTGGGAGACAGCCATTAAAACAGCTCTGGGCTAGCTTTAACAGTTCTGGGCTTTGATTACATCCGAATGCCATTGCACTGCCTCTGGCACAGCCTCCTTCCCTGGAACCCACATGGAGAAACAGGAAGTGGAGTGAGAACTATATGCGTTCCAAATGGCACCCTGTGTGCACTACTTTTGACAAGGGCCTATAGGGGTCTGGTAAAAAGTAGTGCACTATATAGGACATAGGGTATCATTTGGGGGCACAGCCATTGGCTCACAGGTTGGTCTTGTTGACCTCAGATATAACGTTATATAGTACAGGGTTCTATTTCTACATTGTGTAGGCTACATATAATGGGTTTTAACAGACATGTAACTACCAAAATAAAATAAACACTTGAATAAATGAGGGCTACAAAGTATACTGAAAGCAGGTGCTTCCACACAGGTGTGGTTCCTGAGTTAATTACACAATTAACATCCCATCATGCTTAGGGGTCATGTATAGAAATGCCCAGTTGCCCATTATCTTGGCTACCATGGCTACATGAAGAGATCTCAGTGACTTTGAAACAGGGGTCTCAAAGTAACATAGCAGGTTTAACAGTGTGTGTGTGTGTGTGTGTGTGTGTGTGTGTGTGTGTGTGTGTGTGTGTGTGTGTGTGTGTGTGTGTGTGTGTGTGTGTGTGTGTGTGTGTGTGTGTGTGTGTGTGTGTGTGTGTGTGTGTGTGTGTGCGTGCGTGTGTGTCAGTCACCAGATCTCAACCCAATTGAACACTTATGGGAGATCAGAAGCCACTCCTGAGACAGTGTTTTCCACCATCATCAACAAAACAACAAATGATGGAATTTGTCATAGAAGAATAGTGTCGCATCCCTCCAATAGAGTTCCAGACACTTGTAGAATCTACGCCAGTGGGCATTGAAGCTGTTCTGTCGGCTCGTGGTAGACTCAATGCCCTATTAAGACACCGTTGGTGTTTCCTTTATTTTGGCAGTTACCTGTGTATCAGAGCAGTTTGTGTTTCCGGTAAAGTGAGAATGGGAATTGAACAACATAAAAAAACATATATTCCAATAAGCTCATGGCACAGACAAAGCAATGAACTTGAGACTAAAATGATGGTCTCAAATGAAAATAAAGACTGTGTTCCAAATTGCACCCTATTAGATGTTATAGCGCACTACCATTGACCAGGGCCCATAGGGCTTTGATCAAAAGTAGTGCACTATAAATCGAGATTAGGGTGCCGTTTGGGATGCATCACATGATGGTAGGTTTGGCTGTGGAAACAGACTTATGTTGTAACTAAACCCTAGGCAGGGGATGTTTGGAGGACTAACAGCGCTGTGGGAGTAATCTCTGGTTCCGCGTGTATTTACACAGAAAACACCAGATGAAGTCTCCCTTCCAAATGGCACCCTATTCTCCTATATAGTGTACTACTTTTGACCAGAGGTCTATGGGCCCTAGTGCACTATATCGGGAATAGGGTATCATTTGGGACACAGTCTTATTCTCACATTCCTCTCTACAGGATGGGTTCATCTGAACAGCATTATGGTTAAAACCACTTGCATTGTTGGATGGTGCAAACGGACGCCATGTCCCTCTTTCTCATTTGGTGGAATGTGTTGTGTTCCTATGGTGTGTGTGCGTGCGTGTGTGTGTGTGCCTGCGTGTGTGTGCCTGCGTGTGTGTGTGTGCATGCGTGTGTGTGTGTGCATGCGTGTGTGTATGGAAATAAAAAAACATTCTGATCATGAGAACTTGGACTCAACCCTCCGTCTTTCCCTTCAGAGGAACCAAATTCCATTTCATCCCAGTTGAGACTCTGGGCCACAACCTGGTCTGGTCCAACAATGTTGTTGCACAGTGGATTGGAGATGGAGCATTTTATAGCTAGCCTGGACCTAAACGTAGCAATTACGTTTTGGACCCATGGGCTATTGGAGTGTGGCCTTCTCCTGCTGCCGTTCGTGGTATATAGAACACAGCCTGGTCCCAGAGCTGTCCTGTTCTGGCATGACAATGTCAATAGGAGTTGGGTATACCGCACAAACAGATCTGGGACCAGGCTAAACACAGCTCTCTCTGGAGGTCAGATCCCACGCTGCTCCACAGACCACCTATTACAGTCATTCTCTGGTCTCTAGGCCGCGCCAAAATGACACCCTATTCCCTATGGGCCCTGGTCAAAAGCAGTGTACTATGTAGGGAATATGTTATCTTTTGGGACGCAGCCTGGTACTCTTACAGCACGGACAGGATGGTGCTGGTTGCTATACAGGAGCAAGGAGAAGGAGTGGGGTTTGGATCATGCTGGGCTGAACCACTCTGCTGGACTGAACCACTCTGCTGGGCTGAACCACTCTGCTGGGCTGAACCACTCATCATGGTGGCCTCAGTCACATTGTTCATATCCTGGGTATCAAACAATGTTTTTAGGAAAGAAAGGACAGTGAGTCACAATTTGGTCAGAATATATGTGTGAAACATCATGCCGTGTTTCAACCTTTAGAAACAGAGAGAAAGAGAGTGTGTTTTGTAGCATAAACAGGAAATGGACATACCGTAGGTGTGGAGGGCAAAACAAGTTCCCCCTTAACACTTCAGCCAATTCAAAAGATGCAGAATGAGATGAAATGAGGCACTCATCTCATTCTGCATCTTTTGAATTGGCTGAAGTGTTAAGGGGGAACTTGTTTTGCCCTCCACACCTACTGTATGTTCTCCTCATTGCTTAGCCTGTCACGTCCATCCGTCCGTCTGCCTGCCTGCCTGCCTGTCTGTCTGTCTGTCTGTCTGTCTGTGCGTGCGTGAAGTTAATGCCCAGTAATTGAGCCACATAAAAACATCTACAGCCCAGTGCTTTCCTATAAAGCAAGCCAGGACCACCTGACTGAACTGGGACTGCATCACAAATGCCACCCTATTCCCTTTATAGTGCACTACTTTCGACCATAGTCCTATGGGCTCTAGTGCACTATTTTATAGGGAATAGGGTGCCATTTGGGAAGCATTTTTTGGAATAATACACTGTTTATCATTCCACATTGTTGGCATGTACCACAACACAACCAAAATAACAACAAAAACAGTTCAGATGAAATGCATCATACTATGCATGCTGTAACTTGGATCTCTTTGGATCTCTCACAGAGAGAACACACAATCCAATTGTTTAAATAGCCGGTTGTAAAAAGTCTATGATCTGTTTAAAACTTTTGTTGTTTTCAAGCTCTTTGGTAGATTGAAAAGTGTGACTCCAATTTGTGGTGAACTAGTCAACATTGTAACGAACTGTGTAACATTTCAAACTAATGTAACGGAAGACTTACAGCCGAGTATGAACCTTTTTCTTTTTCTTAAGGCTGGCTTGTCCCTCAGCCAAAACTCCAGGACGCATTAGATCACTAGACTGGCGTGGCCCTCAGCCAAAACTCTGGGACGCATTAGATCACTAGACTGGCTCGTCCCTCAGCCAAAACTCCGGGACGCATTAGATCACTAGACTGGCTTGTCCCTCAGCCAAAACTCCGGGACGCATTAGATCACTAGGCTGGCTTGTCCCTCAGCCAAAACTCTGGGACGCATTAAATCACTAGGCTGGCTTGTCCCTCAGCCAATACTCTGGGACGCATTAGATCACTAGGCTGGCTTGTCCCTCACCCAATACTCCGGGACGCATTAGATCACTAGACTGGCTTGTCCCTCAGCCAAAACTCTGGGACGCATTAGATCAGTGGACTGGCTTGTCCCTCAGCCAATACTCCGGGACGCATTAGATCACTAGACTGGCTTGTCCCTCAGCCAAAACTCTGGGACGCATTAGATCAGTGGACTGGCTTGTCCCTCAGCCAATACCCCGGGACGCATCAGAGCACTAGACTGGCTTGTCCCTCAGCCCATCAGCATGGAGTATCATAAACACTTATCTTGGTGTAGAGGATTGATGCATTTCTTCTACATGTTGTTTGCTGCTCTTTCCCTGACTGTTACGTCTGCGTCTACTGTTTCAGATATTTGCATGATTGCTGAGCTAAGTTCTGATGTGCTAGTTCAATTCCCTTCAGGCCAATAATGGTTTAATTCATTCAGGATCAGGGTAATTGTGGATTAACAAGACAATGCTGGGTCTCTCTCTCTCTCTCTCTCTCTCTCTCTGAGTTAGATCCTGTCTAACCTGTGTGTTGGCTCTGCTACAACAATATAAATGCAACATGCTACATTTTAAAAGATTTTAATGAGTTACAGCTCATATAAGGAAATCAGTCAATTGAAAGAAATGTGTTAGTCCCTAATCTATGGATTTCACCTGACTGGGAATACAGATATGCATCTGTTTGTCACAGATACTGTACAATAATTGTTAAAAAGTTAGGGGCGTGGAAAGCCAGTCAGTATCTGGTGTGACCACCATTTGACTCATGCAGCGCAACACATGTCCTTCGCATAGAGTTGATCAGGCTGTAGATTGTGGCCTGTGGAATGTTGTCCCACTCCTCTTCAATGGCTGTGCGAAGTTGCTAGATATTGGCAGGAATTGGAACACGCTGTCATACACGTCAATCCAGAGCATCCCAAACATGCTCAATGGGTGACATGTCTGGTGAGTATGCAGACCATGAAAGAACTGGGACATTTTCAGCTTCCAGGAAATGTGTATAGATCCTTGCATCATGTATTCGTGCATTATAATGCTGAAACATGAGATGATGGCGGTGGATGAATGGCACAACAAAGGGCCTCAGGATCTCATCACGGTATCTCTGTGTATACAAATTGCCATCAATAAAATGCAATTGTGTTCGTTGTCCGTAGCTTATGCCTGCCCATACCATAACCCCACCGTCACCATGGGGCACTCTGTTCACAACACTGACATCAGAAAACCGCTCGCCCACACGACGCCATACACATTGTCTGCCATCTGCCCTGGTACAGCTGAAACCGGGATTTATCCATGAAGAGCACACTTCTCCAGCGTGCCAGTGGCCATGGAAGGTGAGCATTTTCCCACTGAAGTCGGGTTACGATGCTGAACTGTAGTCAGGTCAAGACCCTGGTGAGGACGACGAGACGCAGATGAGCTTCCCTGACACGGTTTCTGCAGCAATTTTTACCCACAGTTTCATCAGCTGTCCGGGTGACTGGTCTCAGATGATCCCGCAGGTGAAGAAGCCGGATGTGGAGTTCCTGAGTGGGCGTGGTTACACGTGGTCTACAGTTGTGAGGCTGGTTGGACGTACCGCTTACGGTAGAGAAATGAACATTAAATTCTCTGGCAACATCTCTGGTAGATATTGCTGCAGTCAGCATGCCAATTGCACGCTCCCTCAAAACTTGAGACATCTGTGGCATTGTGTCGTGTGACAAAACTGCACATTTTAGAGTGGCCTTTTATTGTCCCCAGCAATAATGATCATGTGTAATGATCATGATGTTTAATCAGCTTCTTGATATGCCACACCTGTCAGGTGGATTGATTATCTTGGCAAAGTAAATGTAAACAAATTTGTTCACAAAATGTTTGAGAAATAAGCTTTTTGTGCGTATGGAAAGTTTCTATGATCTTTTATTTCAGCTTATGAAACACGGGACCAACACTTTACATGTTGCGTTTATATTTTTGTTCAGTGTATATAATGCACCCTAAGTTGTGCACTAAAGAGCGAAAAGGGTTCCATTTGGGATTAAGCCTATACCTCCTCTAACAGATACAGTTACACTCTTAAAAGTGAAAATGGAGAGGGAAAAAATGATGGTTCCAGGGTATCAGAATGACTCAAGAAAAGAGGTCATAGGTCAGAGTTCATAGGTCTTCTTGTATACATGTCCTGCTGGTGCTGTTCGTAATTTATGTTCTTGTGGAACAAAGCAACGTTAAAGTGTGTCCAATAAACAGTTTTTTTGCTGCCTTATTGGATTACGAGGGAGGGAGGGAGGGAGGGAGGGAGGGAGGGAGGGAGGGAGGGAGGGAGGGAGTGCAGGCGGAGACTTTTATACGTTATAGTCTGATATGTAGGAATGTAGCGATATAGGGGAGAGTGGAGTTAGGTCTCTGGTCCTGGGCTGCTGGTCTGGTGTGGTCTCTGGTCTGGTCTCTGGGCTGCTGGTCTGCTCATCATCTGGTTGTCTGGGCTCCATGGGATAAAAAGTGGGTCTTCCAGAGCTGCCTGTCTTTCATTGCAGATGCAAACTCCTCCTCCTCCAGTCCGGTGTCGCTCCTGTGCTGGTCCACGTACGTGATCTCTGCCCTGCCCCTTCTGCTGGTACTGTGCTGTGATTGCCAGAGGATCAGTTGACTAGAAGGGGTATTCTTCTGCCGGTAGACATGACCAGGGGTGGTGTGGAACTCATTGCAGCATCAGAGGGGTGAGAGGTGAAAGGTGAGGGGTGAGCCTCTTTCGTCGCGGGACATGAATCTTCCACATTAGGCATAGAAGGAATCTCAAAATCCCTGATCCCTGCTCCAGACACTCTGGAGTTCCCTCCTGGGAGTTCTGGAATGCCAGAATCCCTGATCCCTGCTCCAGACACTCTGGAGTTCCCTCTTGGGAGTTCTGGAATGCCAGAATCCCTGATCCCTGCTCCAGACACTCTGGAGTTCCCTCCTGGGAGTTCTGGAATGCCAGAATCCCTGATCCCTGCTCCAGACACTCTGGAGTTCCCTCCTGGGAGTTCTGGAATGCCAGAATCACTGATCCCTGCTCCAGACACTCTGGAGTTCCCTCCTGGGAGTTCTGGAATGCCAGAATCACTGATCCCTGCTCCAGACACTCTGGAGTTCCCTCCTGGGAGTTCTGGAATGCCAGAATCCCTGCTCCCTGCTCCAGACACTCTGGGGTTCCCCCCTGGGAGTTTTGGAATGCCAGAATCCCTGCACCTGTGATGTTCCTCTTCTTTTCAGAGCTGTAATCTCTGAACAGCACGGAGTCTGATGTGTGTCGACTGAAGAATGAATCGGGGGAAAATAGAATATTGTGTTCAAACCCACACTTGGGTTACAGGGTTACCGTTATGTATTCCTAGAAGCCGCCCTCACCACACGCTGCCTGATCACCTACTGTTGAGAACAGAGCTTGATTTTGGGGCTTTTTGCATAAAGCCATCTGCTTGTCGTTTATCTACTCTACCTGCTGTAAGCATGATGAATTTCATTAGGGTTTGTAGAAGTGAAATGAATTATAAACTGAGTGTACAAAACATTAAGGACACCTGCTCTTTCCATGACATAGGTGAATCCAGGTGATATCTGTGATCCCTTATTGATGTCACTTCAATCAGTGTAAATGAAGGGGAGGAGACAGGTTAAAGAAGGATTTTTAAGCCTTGAGACAATTATTGTGTATGCGTGCCATTTAGAGGGTGAATGGGCAAGACAAAAGATTTAAGTGCCCTTTGAACGGGGTATGGTAGTAGGTGCCAGGCGCACCGGTTTGTGTCAAGAACTGCAACGCTGCTGGGTTTTTCACGCTCAACAGTTTCCTGTGTGTATCAAAAATGGTCCACCACCCAAAGGACATCCAGCCAAACTTGTCACAACTGTGGGAAGCATTGGAGTCAACATGGGCCAGCATGGGGCAGCAGGTAGCCTAGTGGTTAGTGTGTTGGACTAGTAACCAAAAGGTTGCAAGATCGAATCCCCGAGCTGACAAGGTAAAACTCTGTTGTTTTTTCCCTGATTATGGCAGTTAACCCACTGTTCCTAGGCCATCATTGAAAATAAGAAGTTGTTCTTAACTGACTTGCCTAGTTAAATAAAGGTCAAATAAAAATCCATGCAACTCACCATTAGGATGGTGTCGTTAATGTTTTGTACACTCAGTGGATATCTGTCTTCATAAAATGAAGCCTTGATTGTGAGCCATGTTACCACAAATAAACCTTTAAATTGGTGTTGGAATTCAGAGTTACGCACCTTTAAAACGCTGGCTTGAGTGCCATGGTTGTCATGGTTTGGTTGATGACAAATGCATGTGTTTCATATGACAGTGGATGAAAGGAGTAGAGCCCACAACATTTCTGCTTCTGTTATGACTAGTAAAGCACACAGGGAATTTTCCCAGAAAGACTTAACCCTCACCAGAGAGTGATGACACCATTACTCCACCACCTGAACACCAGAGGGCACTATATGTTGGGGTCATGGGTCACTGGTCTTGTGTGCACATAGGTAGCACAGGTGAACAAGATGGGTAAGCACAGGTGAGAGGAGAGCACATACAGATGTTACCGAATCACAGATACAGCTTATAGAATGCATCTCTCTGCACCTTTTCTACAGGAATATGTGTTTTGGAGTTATTTATATTTATATAGGCAATAAATGGGAACTTCACCCCAAAAGAGGAACGTTTGGAAAGCTGATTCTTGTGGATGCGTTACGGACAGCTCTCTCCTGTGCCAGTGGCTTTTCATAGTATATCTTCCCAGACAGACATAACCCTCACCAGAGAGTGATGACACCGCTATTCCACCCACTGAACACTTGTGCTGCGTTCCAAATGGAGTACTTTTTGACCAGGGCCCATTTGCATCAGTTTCACATTTCATTTTATATTCTCTTTGTAGGTTGAACGTTTGAAGGAACGTGAATGAGATTTATGGTCACTATGACGACTGGAACTCAGGTGACAGTCGGTTCTGTTTGTGGTATGACTGAGACTGGGACCTACACATGGATGGAAATTATTAAGCTATCCCAAGGTTAGTACTTTTGTGCACAAAATCCTTAAGTTCCATCACTGGGACATACAGTACCCTCCAAGTACCGAAACGGGTTCTTCCTCGAAACAAAACGGGTTATTCAAAGGGTTCTCCTATGGAGACAGTCGAACAACCATTTTAGGTTCTAGATACCACCTTTTTTTCTAAGAGTTTACACTGCCCTGTCCCCTCACATTACACTACCCTGTCTGGACAGTACTGACCCATCCCCAGTACCCTCACATTACACTACCCTGTCTGAACAGTACTGACCCATCCCCAGGACCCTCACATTACACTACCCTGTCTGAACAGTACTGACCCATCCCCAGTACCCTCACATTACACTGCCCTGTCTGAACAGTACTGACCCATCCCCAGTACCCTCACATTACACTACCCTGTCTGAACAGTACTGACCCATCCCCAGTACCCTCACATTACACTGCCCTGTCTGAACAGTACTGACCCATCCCCAGTACCCTCACATTACACTGCCCTGTCTGAACAGTACTGACCCATCCCCAGTACCCTCACATTACACTGCCCTGTCTGGACAGTACTGACCCATCCCCAGTACCCTCACATTACACTACCCTGTCTGAACAGTACTGACCCATCCCCAGTACCCTCACATTACACTACCCTGTCTGAACAGTACTGACCCATCCCCTGTATCCTCACATTACACTACCCTGTCTGAACAGTACTGACCCATCCCCAGTACCCTCACATTACACTACCCTGTCTGAACAGTACTGACCCATCCCCAGTACCCTCACATTACACTACCCTGTCTGAACAGTACTGACCCATCCCCAGTACCCTCACATTACACTACCCTGTCTGAACAGTACTGACCCATCCCCAGTACCCTCACATTACACTACCCTGTCTGAACAGTACTGACCCATCCCCAGTACCCTCACAATACACTACCCTGTCTGAACAGTACTGACCCATCCCCTGTATCCTCACATTACACTACCCTGTCTGAACAGTACTGACCCATCCCCAGTACCCTCACATTACACTACCCTGTCTGAACAGTACTGACCCATCCCCAGTACCCTCACATTACACTACCCTGTCTGAACAGACTGACCCATCCCCAGTACCCTCACATTACACTACCCTGTCTGAACAGACTGACCCATCCCCAGTACCCTCACATTACACTACCCTGTCTGAACAGTACTGACCCATCCCCTGTCCCCTCACATTACACTACCCTGTCTGAACAGTACTGACCCATCCCCAGTACCCTCACATTACACTACCCTGTCTGAACAGTACTGACCCATCCCCAGTATCCTCACATTACACTGCCCTGTCTGTACAGTACTGATCCATCCCCAGTATCCTCACATTACACTGCCCTGTCTGTACAGTACTGACCCATCCCCAGTACCCTCACATTACACTACCCTGTCTGAACAGTACTGACCCATCCCCAGTACCCTCACATTACACTACCCTGTCTGAACAGTACTGACACATCCCCAGTACCCTCACATTACACTACCCTGTCTGAACAGTACTGACCCATCCCCAGTACCCTCACATTACACTACCCTGTCTGAACAGTACTGACCCATCCCCAGTACCCTCACATTACACTGCCCTGTCTGAACAGTACTGACCCATCCCCAGTACCCTCACATTACACTACCCTGTCTGAACAGTACTGACACATCCCCAGTACCCTCACATTACACTACCCTGTCTGAACAGTACTGACACATCCCCAGTACCCTCACATTACACTACCCTGTCTGAACAGTACTGACACATCCCCAGTACCCTCACATTACACTACCCTGTCTGAACAGTACTGACCCATCCCCAGTACCCTCACATTACACTGCCCTGTCTGAACAGTACTGACCCATCCCCAGTACCCTCACATTACACTGCCCTGTCTGAACAGTACTGACCCATCCCCAGTATCCTCACATTACACTGCCCTGTCTGAACAGTACTGACACATCCCCTGTACCCTCACATTACACTACCCTGCCTGGACAGTACTGACCCATCCCCAGTACCCTCACATTACACTGCCCTGTCTGGACAGTACTGACCCATCCCCAGTACCCTCACATTACACTACCCTGTCTGAACAGTACTGACCCATCCCCAGGACCCTCACATTACACTACCCTGTCTGAACAGTACTGACCCATCCCCAGTACCCTCACATTACACTACCCTGTCTGAACAGTACTGACCCATCCCCAGTACCCTCACATTACACCACCCTGTCTGAACAGTACTGACCCATCCCCAGTACCCTCACAATACACTACCCTGTCTGAACAGTACTGACCCATCCCCTGTATCCTCACATTACACTACCCTGTCTGAACAGTACTGACCCATCCCCAGTACCCTCACATTACACTACCCTGTCTGAACAGTACTGACCCATCCCCAGTACCCTCACATTACACTACCCTGTCTGAACAGACTGACCCATCCCCAGTACCCTCACATTACACTACCCTGTCTGAACAGACTGACCCATCCCCAGTACCCTCACATTACACTACCCTGTCTGAACAGTACTGACCCATCCCCTGTCCCCTCACATTACACTACCCTGTCTGAACAGTACTGACCCATCCCCAGTACCCTCACATTACACTACCCTGTCTGAACAGTACTGACCCATCCCCTGTATCCTCACATTACACTACCCTGTCTGAACAGTACTGACCCATCCCCAGTATCCTCACATTACACTGCCCTGTCTGTACAGTACTGACCCATCCCCAGTATCCTCACATTACACTGCCCTGTCTGTACAGTACTGACCCATCCCCAGTACCCTCACATTACACTACCCTGTCTGAACAGTACTGACCCATCCCCAGTACCCTCACATTACACTGCCCTGTCTGAACAGTACTGACCCATCCCCAGTACCCTCACATTACACTACCCTGTCTGAACAGTACTGACACATCCCCAGTACCCTCACATTACACTACCCTGTCTGAACAGTACTGACACATCCCCAGTACCCTCACATTACACTACCCTGTCTGAACAGTACTGACACATCCCCAGTACCCTCACATTACACTACCCTGTCTGAACAGTACTGACCCATCCCCAGTACCCTCACATTACACTGCCCTGTCTGAACAGTACTGACCCATCCCCAGTACCCTCACATTACACTGCCCTGTCTGAACAGTACTGACCCATCCCCAGTATCCTCACATTACACTACCCTGTCTGAACAGTACTGACCCATCCCCAGTATCCTCACATTACACTGCCCTGTCTGAACAGTACTGACACATCCCCTGTACCCTCACATTACACTACCCTGTCTGAACAGTACTGACCCATCCCCAGTATCCTCACATTACACTACCCTGTCTGGACAGTACTGACCCATCCCCAGTACCCTCACATTACACTACCCTGCCTGGACAGTACTGACCCATCCCCAGTACCCTCACATTACACTGCCCTGTCTGTACAGTACTGACCCATCCCCAGTACCCTCACATTACACTGCCCTGTCTGTACAGTACTGACATCCCCTGTATCCTCACATTACACTACCCTGTCTGAACAGTACTGACCCATCCCCAGTATCCTCACATTACACTGCCCTGTCTGTACAGTACTGACCCATCCCCTGTACCCTCACATTACACTACCCTGCCTGGACATCACTGACCCATCCCCTGTATCCTCACATTACACTACCATGTCTGTACAGTACTGACACATCCCCAGTATCCTCACATTACACTACCCTGTCTGAACAGTACTGACTCATCCCCAGTATCCTCACATTACACTACCCTGTCTGAACAGTACTGACCCATCCCCAGTACCCTCACATTACACTACCATGTCTGTACAGTACTGACACATCCCCAGTATCCTCACATTACACTGCCCTGTCTGTACAGTACTGACCCATCCCCAGTACCCTCACATTACACTGCCCTGCCTGGACAGTACTGACACATCCCCTGTACCCTCACATTACACTGCCCTGTCTGAACAGTACTGACCCATCCCCAGTATCCTCACATTACACTGCCCTGTCTGTACAGTACTGACACATCCCCTGTATCCTCACATTACACTACCCTGTCTGGACAGTACTGACACATCCCTGTATCCTCACATTACACTGCCCTGTCTGGACAGTACTGACCCATCCCCAGTATCCTCACATTACACTGCCCTGTCTGGAAAGTACTGACATCCACTGAGTGATGGGACTTTTTATTTTGATATATTCCGGTTTCGGTTGCTTCTCACACAACTCAATTCATACTTTTATGGAGAGAAATAATGACCGTGTCAAAAGTATCAGCTGTTCAGTTTCATATCTGTCTGGATTATGTCTGATGCTGTGTCCTAAATAGCATCCTATCCCTTTGGTTCTGGTTAAAATGGGTCCTGGTCCAAATTAGGGAATAGGGAGGTAGCAGTGGGGGGGGGGGGGGGGGGGGGGTCTTAGCATGGGGTAGGAGAAGTAATGGACCAATGAAAATATGATACATGAGCACAGTCTATCTGATGAGTCCATTGCTGCAGTGAATTAACAGATGTGTTTCTCCTCTATCTCAGTCTAATCAGCAGAGTCGTAAAATCTCCCTCCCCATCTCCTCCTCGCCTCTTCCTCCTCCCGACCTCTTCACTACCTCCTCCTCCCCACCTCCTCCTCCTCCCCCCCTCCTCCTGTCCTCTTCACTACCTCCTCCTCCCCACCTCCTCACCTCCTCCTCCCCACCTCCTAACCTCCTAACCTCCTCCCCACCTCATCACCTCCTCCTCCTCCTCCTCACCTCCTCCCCACCTCCTCCCCACCTCCTCCTCCTACTCCTCACCTCCTACTCCTCTCCTCACCTCCTACTCCCCTCCTACTCCTCCACCCACCTTCTCCCCTCCTACTCCTCCACCCACCCACCTTCTCCTCCTTCTCCCCACCTCCTCCACCAACCCACCTCCTCTCCTGCTCCTCACCTCCTCACTTCCTCCTCCTCCTCCTCTTCTTCTCCTCCTCACCTCCTCTTCACCTCCTCCTCCCCACCTTCTCACCTCCTCCACCTCCCCACCTCCTCACCTATTCCTCTCCTCCTCCTTCCCACCTCCCCCTCCTCCCCACCTCCTCTCCTCACCTCCTCGTCTTCCCCACCTCCTCTTCTCATCCCGACCTCCTCCTCACCCACCTCACCTCCTCCTCCTCACCTCCTCCTCCTTTCATCCTCCTCCCCACCTCCTCCTCCTCCTCCTCCCCACTGCCTGCTCCCCACCTCCTCCTCCACACCTCCTCCTCCCCACCTCCTCCTCCTCACCTCCTCCTCCCCACCTCCTCTCCTCACCTCCTCCTCCTCACCTCCTCTTCCTCACCTCCTCCCCACCTCTTCCTCCTCTCCTCGTCCTCCCCACCTCCCCTTCTCTTCTCCTCCTTTCCACCTCTTCCTCCTCTCCTCCCCACCTCCCTTTCTCTCCTCCTCCCCCCCCTCTCCTCCTCCTCCCCACCTCCTCCTCCTCTCCACTTCCTCCCCACCTCCTTCTCACCTCCTCCTCTTTCCCACCTCTTGCTCCCCACCTCCTCCTCCTCCTCACCTCCTCCTCCTCTCCTCCTATTCCTCCTAACCTCCTCCTCCTCCCCTCAATTCTCACCTCCTCCTCCTTTCCTCCCCACCTCCTCACCTCATCCCCACCTCCTCCTCCTCCCCACCTCCTCTTCCCCACCTCCTCATCACCTCCTCGCCTCTCTCCTCTCCTCTCTTCTCCTCCTCTCCTCTCCCTTCTTCACCCTCCTCCTCTCCTCTTCTCTCTTCTCCTCCTCTCCTCTCCATATCCTCCTCTCCTCTCTTCTCCTCCCCACCTCTACCTCCTCCTTCTCTCCTCTTACTCATCTTCCTCCTCACCTCCTCCTCCTCACATCGTCCTCCCCACCTCCTCCTCCTCCTCCTCCTCCTCCTGCTCCCCACCTCCTGCTCCTCCTCCTCCTCCCCTCCCTCCTACCCACCTCCTCTTCACAACCTCATCACCTCTTCACCTCCTTCTCCTCTCCACCTCCTCCTAACCTCCTCCTACTCCCCATCTCATCCTCCTCCTCACCTCCTCTTCACCTCCTCCTCCTCCTCCTTTCCTCCCCACCTCCTCCTCATCCCCACCTCCTCTTCCCCACCTCTTCATCACCTCCTCACCTCTTCTCTCCTCTCTCCACTCCTCTCCTCTCTTCTCCTCCTCTCCTCTCCCTTCTTCACCCTCCTCCTCTCCTATCCTCCTCCTCCTCTCCTCTCCATTCTTCACCCTCCTCCTCTCCCTATCCTCCTCCTCTCCTCCTCCTCCCCACCTCGTCCTCCTCCTCACCTCCTCCTCCTCCCCACCTCGTCCTCCTCCTCACCTCCTCCTCCTCCCCACCTCTTCCTCCTCCTCTCCTCCTCCTCCTCCTCCTCCCCACCTCCTACTCACCTCCTCCTCCTCCCCTCCTCCTATTCCTCCTACCCACCTCTTCACAACTTCCTCATCACCTCTTCACCTCCTCCTCCTCTCCACCTCCTCCTAGTCTCCTCCTACTCCCCACCTCCTCCTCCTCCTCACCTCCTCTTCACCTCCTCCTCCTCTCCTCCTCTTCACCTCCTCCTCCTCCACACCTCCCCTCCTTTTCTCACCACCTCCTCCTCCTCACCTCCTCACCTCCTCCCCACCTCCACTCCTCCTCCTCCTAATCTCCTCCTACTCCCCATCTCATCCTCCTCCTCTCTTCTCCTCCTCACCTCCTCCTCCTTTTCTCCCCACCTCCTCCTCACCTCCTCCCCACCTCCACTCCTTACCTCCTCCCCCTCCCCACCTCCTCACCTCATCCCCACCTCCTCCTCCTCTCCACCTCCTCACCTCATCCCCACCTCCTCATCACCTCCTCACTTCTCTTCTCTCCTCTCATCTCCTCTCCTCTCTCCACTCCTCTCCCTTCTTCACCCTCCTCCTCTCTTCTCCCCCTCCTCCCAACCTCTTCATCTCCTCCTCCTCGACATGAATGGGAGTGCCATACCACTGTTGCCAAAGCAATACAAATTATATTATAGTATAACAATTCAATTATTTAATAAGGTTAATTCAAACATAAAATGATTTCTCCCTCTGGCTAGCTACTCATAACTGCATTCTCTGCCAGAATATTGGTTGGCCCTCTTTGATGTCATGTAGGTTGATTCACTGCTATGTTTTCTTTTATAAAACCCTGTTACAAAACAAATCATCATTACTAACCTAGACATATGAGTTACCACCCCCGGTCTCAGAAATGGCTAACTCTGGAAATTCCACCAGTCTGTACTGAGTTGGGGAAATCTTTTTTTTGCACTGTATTTGTGGAACAATCTTCAAAATGTTCTTAAATGTGATGTTCTGGTGCCTCTAGGGCAAGTATTCCCTCAGGGGTACGCGCAATGCCGTCACTGACGCCACTTGGGTTGCATGATGATGAGTTTGTCACACGACTGGCCTATCTGGGTGATGTTTTTTCTCACCTGGATCATCTGATTCTAGGATTACAGGGACAATCCGCAACTATATTCAACGTGTGGGACAAAATTGAGGCTATGATTAAGAAGTTGGAGCTCTTCTCTGTCTGCATCAAGGACAACACACAGGTCTTTCCATCATTGTATGATTTTTTTGTGTGCAAATGAACTCAACCTTACCGACAATCTTACTGTCAAATGTGATTTAGCGAAGCACCTGAGTGAGTTGGGTGCACAATTACGCTGGTACTTTCCCGAAACGGATGAGACAAACAACTGGATTCCTTATCCCTTTCATGCCCTGCCTCCAGTCCACTTACTGATATCTGAACAAGAGAGCCTCATTGAAATTGCAACAAGCGGTTCTGTGAAAATTTAATTTAATCAGAAGCCACTGCCAGATTTCTGGATTGGGCTGAGCTCAGAGTATCCTGCCTTGGCAAATCGCCCTGTTAAGACACTGATGCCCTTTGCAACCATGTACCTATGTGAGAGTGGATTCTCGGCACTCACTAGCATGAAAACTAAATACAGGTACAGACTGTGTGTGGAAAATGATTTAAGACTGAGACTCTCTTCAATACAACCCAATATTGCAGAGTTATGTGCATCCTTTCAAGCACACCCTTCTCATTAACCCGCGGTGAGTTATTCACAATTTTCGATGAACAAATAAGGTTTTACATGTAAGATGGTTAAATAAAGGGCAAAATTATCAATTATTATTATAATATTATTTGTGCCCTAGACCTATAAGAGCTCTTTGTCACTTCCCACGAGCCGGGTTGTGACAAAAACTCACACTCATTATTATGTTTAATAAATGTATTGTATTCATTACAATGATGGCAAAAAACAACATTTGAGAGTGCCCTGACCTTGGTGCTAGAGGGGGTACGCAGCTGGAGGTTGAATGTTTGAAGAGGTACGGGACTATAAAAAGTTTGGGAACCACTGGTCTAGGGCAATTCAGAAACCTGATTGAAGAACTTATAACTGATGACTGTGTCTGGTTTTTGTTATGATTTTGACGTGTGTTTTTATGTAATTTATGTAATTCAGGGCTCATCTGTAAAATAGATATTGACCTCAGTATGACTCCCTGATAAAATAAAGGTTAAATAAATAAAATGTATCTCTCTATTCTGCATACACACTGATTTGACGTATCAAGTTTGTTCTGCCTGCCTGTCATCTTACATGATCTATGCGCTCGTTGCTCTCACATGCCGTTTAATACAGTAATAGCTTTACCTCTGCAGACTGAGGTGAATTCAAAGTTACTGTGTCCTTAAATAGTAGCCTACTCCTTATACAGTGCAGGTCAAAGGTAGGGAGTAGGGTGCTATTTGGGAGGTGCCACTGTGCACAGGACAGTCCTAAAGGGCATAACAAGCTGTCACTATCGGTTACAGGGAGCACTCAAATCAAATCACATTTTATTGTCACGTGTGACAAATACAACAGGTGTAGACCTTACCGTGAAATGTTTACTTACAAGCCCTTAACCAACAATGCAGTTAAGAAAAAAAGTAAGTATTTACTAAAATAAACTAAAGTAAAAAAAAAAATGTTTTGACAAAAATGTAAAAATAAGAAAAATGACTAATAATTAAGGAGCAACAATAAAATAACATTAGCGAGGCTATATACAGGGGTTACCGGTACAGAGTCAATGTGTGGGGGCACCAGTTAGTTGAGGTAATTGAGGTAATATGTACATGTAGGTACACTTTGATGCCACATCTCACTGAGTGTGCTTCCCAAATGGCACCCTATTCCCTATATGGGCCTTGGTCAAACGTAGTGCACTATCAAGGGAATATGGTGGCATTCGGGCCGGAGCACTGAGTAAAGGTAGCCCTAGAGCGCCAGGCTAACGCCAGTAGTAGTGCACTAAGTAGGGAATAGGGTTCCATTTGGGACGCAAACCCAGCTGTTTGGCGAAGACCTCCGCACATCATTATCTCTGGGTCTGAATAAACATAAACCGCATTCCAACCAGAAACAACTATCCCTTTACATCCTGGTCACCACAACCCACCTCAAATCCCCAAGTTACGACTTACCTAGCAGGGTACCTCGATCACGAAGGAGGTTCCCCCAGGCCAAGGCTCGGCCATTGATGACCCCTGCAAATTTCACAAACGTAGGAATCTCGACTGCATAATTAGTGGTAGTGGCGCACTGCGTCCACAACCTCCCCTGAGTAAAAAACAAAAACAAACAAACAAGGGTAGGCTTTACTATGGCGTCACTCAAAGAGCTGAGACATCTTCATAGGAAGTTCTGTCATTATAGAGTTTCTTTCCCCGTGTTTCCCCCCTCCAGTTGTCTATTAGACCTGTGTGAAACCCAGCAGTTACATTTCCCTATCTGCGTCTCAGATGGCACCCTATTCCCTATTTAGTGCACTACTTTTGACCATGGCTCTGGTCAAAAGTAGTGCACTATGAAGGGCATAGGGTGCCATCTGGGATGCAACCCCTGTGTTTATTCTCACAGGAGCCCATACTGCTATTTTAGTCCAGTGTACATATACACAGAGAGACAGACGCATGGATGGAGACAGAAACAAGGGCATGATTTTCTCCCTAAAAATACTATCTGAGGTTTAACAGCCTGCACTTATAGAGAGAGGAGACCTGTTAGCAGAGTCCATTTCTCAACAACATGTATTCATGAAACAACGGAGTTTCACAAATTCATACCACAAACACACAATTACTCACAGACAGTCATGCTTATTGAGAAATGTTACTGTATACAAAAGGCATAAGCCCGAAAACACTATCCCCTGAAGGCAAACACCAGTCCAGACTTAACAAAACAAGTGATGCCTTGTCCGTCTCCTACACCCCTTGCACCTCGCACACACACACACACACACACACACACACACACACACACACACACACACACACACACACACACACACACAGGGCAGGCGTAAGAGGCAGAAAATACTCCCTATGTACTGATGTCATCCAGCTCCTTAATAAACCTTTAACGAGTCACCAACCCGGATCCGGGATCACCCCCCACTCCCCCCCCACTGAGTAGCATAGCTAGCATAGCGTCACAAGTAAATTGTAGCATCTAAATATCATTAAATCACAAGTCCAAGACACCAGATGAAAGATACAGATCTTGTGAATAAAGCCACCATTTCAGATTTTTAAAATGTTTTACAGGGAAGACAAAATATGTAAATCTATTAGCTAACCACGTTAGCATAAGACACAATTTTTTTACTCCAACAGTTTTTTCCTGCGTCAGTAGCTATCACTAATTCGACTAAATAAAAATATATATAGCCACTAACCAAGAAACAACTTCATAAGATGACAGTCTGATAACATATTTATGGTATAGCATAGTTTTTTTTTTGAAAAATGTGCATTTTTCAGGTATAAATCACAGTTCTACATTGCAGCTGCAATCTGAAATAGTGCCGACGCAGCCAGAACAATTACAGAGACCAACGTCATATAACTAATTACTTATCTTAAAACATTTCAGAAAAATACACAGCGTACAGATATTGAAAGCCCAACATCTGGTGAATCCAAACAATATTTCAGATTTATTAAATGTTTTATAGCGAAAACAAAATGTAGCGCTAAATTAGCATAGCCACGCCAGCCAGAACCAGCTGGGCGCCCACGACCAGTTCACATGCACGACAGATATATGAAATAACATCGTAAATTGGGTCTTACTATTGCTGATCTTTCATCAGAATGTTGATCAAGGTGTCCTTAGTCCTGATGAGTCGTTCAATCCATTCATAATGGCAACTTTCCCTCTTCATTTAGCATAGTTACTGGTCGACTGGCACGGATCTGTCCAAAGTAAAAAAAGTCACAGAACGGAACACGGCAAAACTCCCGAAAAAATTCAAATAATCTGATTAAACTATATTGAAAAAACATACATTACGATGATATGGTCACATGTATCAAACAAACTTCGAGACGGAGATAGTTTTCATCCGTAACGGCAGCAAAACAGTAGACAATCGCACCTCCAAATCGCGCGATTCAGAGAACCGGAAGTTGTCGGTCACGCCAAAGAAATAGGTCTTATTTCACGTCAGTACAAGATAAACAAAAAAATTCTCCTCTGACGTCCTCTTGACACCCAGAGGAAGACGAATGAAGTGTGTTTCGGGTCATAGGTGGCGTGACCATATATAGGCAGAGCGTTGAAGCGAGCATACACATCTTGCATTCTTCTTCTTGGTCAGGGAAAGTGCTGTCAAATGACTTCTGTTTCACTCAGAGACAAAATTGAAACGGTTTTAGAAACTAGAGATTGTTTTCTATCCAATGGTATTAATTATATGCATATAGTAAGAGCAATAATTGAATAAGAGGCAGTTTAATCTGTAGAGCAAATTATGCTAATGCGAAAACAGCACCCCCTGTATTCTCAAGAAGTTAATAAAACAGGGTAAGTGTAGCAGGAGAGTGAGTACAGTGTTAATGGGGGACCATAGCTACTATTGGCTGTACCACATGCTCAGGGTATTGTTTTCCACCTCCCTCTACGGAAGCCCCCTGAAAGCACAGTGTCACAGTACAGAATGACCATGCTGCTGGATGAGTGTTAGGCCAAGGGGGAGGGGGAGGGGTAGAAGGTGTATTGAGACTCGCTCCTCTTGTTGCCGGATGAGCTGTCATTCTACTCGGGAAGCACTTCCCTTTACATGGGTGGGGAGGAGGACATCTGTGAAACCACCCTGCATGGGTAGGAATGGGAGGGGAGCACCTTAACCCGAGTCACTGTCTCCACCCGAGTGGTGGTGTTGGTGAGAGCACCAGACCATTAAAGAAAACAGTGATTTTAGAGGTCCTGCTTTTCCCATCTTCTGCTCAATGGTTGGATATATTACATGGGCTGTTTCAGGGCTGCGTTTCAGAATACAACTTAGGAAGAAACCACATGGAATTAGTGGTAGGCAAGTTAGGTCCAAAAAACTGTTTTTTAACTGTAGTAACTGTAATTAATGTATTGTATTAAAGGTTTAATGATGCTTGTATCTAAACCAAAGTAGATATTTTTAAGATTGTACTATACATGAGTTGGGTTCTCTAAAAGCTTTAATATGAGGTCATAAACCTAGCATGAAAGTGCATCCTTGTAGCTGTTTGGGCTAATATAGTCAAAATGTTTGCCTTGGGTAAGTTGAGCCGATGGCCATGGGGCCTTGGTAGTACAGTATATATGGTATAGTGTAGTATAATACGGTGTACTATAATATAATGTAGTAAAATATAGTGTAGTGTAGTATAATATAATGTAGTATAATATAGTGTAGTGTAGTATAATATAATGTCGTATAATATAGTGTAGTGTAGTATAATATAATATAATGTAGTATAATATAGTGTAGTGTAGTATAATATAGTGTAGTGTAGTATAATATAATGTAGTATAATATAGTGTAGTGTAGTATAATATAATGTAGTATAATATAGTGTAGTATAATATAATGTAATATTATATAGTGTAGTGTAGTATAATATAATGTAGTATAATATAGTGTAGTGTAGTATAATGGTGAGTAGTGTAGTATAGTATAGTGTAGAATAATATAGTATAGCGTAGTATAATATAGTTTAGTGTAGTATAATATAGTATAGTGTAGTATAGAATTGTGTAGTATAATATAGTATAGTGTAGTATAATATAGTATAGTGTTGTATAATATAGTGTAGTGTAGTATAATATTATGTAGTATAGTGTAGATTCTGGGTTGGAGTCCAGGCTCTGTCGCAGCCGGCCGGGACCGGGAGGCCCATGGGGTGGCGCACAATTGGCCCAGCGTCGTTAGGGAGGGTTTGGCCGGCAGGGATATCCTTGTCTCATTGCGCACTAGCGACTCCTGTGGTGGGCCGGGTGCAGTGCATGCTGACACAGTTGGACTGTGTTTCCTCCGACACATTGGTGCAGCTGGCTTCCGGGTTGGATGGGGGGTGAGGCTTGGTTGGGTTGTGTTTCCTCCGACACATTGGTGCAGCTGGCTTCCTGGTTGGATGGGCAGTGCGGCTTGGTTGGGTTGTGTTTCGGAGGATGCATGGCTCTTGACCTTCGCCTCCCCGATTCCGCACGGGAGTTACAGCGATGAGACTAGACCGTAACTACTACCAATTGGATACCATGAAATTGGGGTAAAAAAATAAATTAAAAAATAACAAATATCTGACAAAAATATCTAGACACTGAAGCAGCAAACTTTGTGAAAATGTATATTTGTGTCATTCTCAAAACTTTTGGCCATGACTGCAGTATAGTGTAGTATAATATAGTGTAGTGTGGTATAATGCAGTACAGTATAATATAGTATAGTGTAATATAGTATAGTGTAGTATAACATAGTGTAGTGTCACAATAGATGTGTAGTACTGAGCTGCAGTGTTGTGTTAGGTCACCCCTGGTGCTTGTTTCCTGAGTGTCCCTCATTAATCACACAGGAGGCAGAAGGGCACACACACAACCTCTCTGTGGTTGAGTCAGCCAGTGAGAGAGGCAGGATCATATAACACAAGGTTGTTTTTCAGTTTGAGGCAAACAACCCCATCTGGTCTCTGGCCCAGGGGCTTCAAGTCAAACAGGCCTCTCTCTCCCACAACTTACCCCCCTTGTGGTCTCTGGCCCAGGGGCTTCAAGTCAAACAGGCCTCTCTTTCCCACAACTTACCCCCCATCTGGTCTCTGGCCCAGTGGCTTCAAGTCAAACAGGCCTCTCTTTCCCACAACTTACCCCCCTTCTGGTCTCTGGCCCAGTGGCTTCAAGTCAAACAGGCCTCTCTTTCCCACAACTTACCCCCCTTCCGGTCTCTGGCCCAGGGGCTTCAAGTCAAACAGGCCTCTCTTTCCCACAACTTACCCCCCATCTGGTCTCTGGCCCAGTGGCTTCAAGTCAAACAGGCCTCTCTTTCCCACAACTTACCCCCCTTCTGGTCTCTGGCCCAGTGGCTTCAAGTCAAACAGGCCTCTCTTTCCCACAACTTACCCCCCTTCCGGTCTCTGGCCCAGGGTCTTCAAGTCAAACAGGCCTCTCTTCCCCACAACTTACCCCTCTTCTGGTCTCTGGCCCAGGGTCTTCAAGTCAAACAGACCTCTCTCTCCCACAACTTACCCCCCTTCTGGTCTCTGGCCCAGGGGCTTCAAGTCAAACAGGCCTCTCTTTTCCACAACTTACCCCCCTTCTGGTCTCTGGCCCAGTGGCTTCAAGTCAAACAGGCCTCTCTCTCCCACAACTTACCCCCCTACTGGTCTCTGGCCCAGGGTCTTCAAGTCAAACAGGCCTCTCTTTACCACAACTTACCCCCCTTCTGGTCTCTGGCCCAGGGGCTTCAAGTCAAACAGGCCTCTCTCTCCCACAACTTACCCCTCTTCTGGTCTCTGGCCCAGGGTCTTCAAGTCAAACAGGCCTCGCTTTCCCACAACTTACCCCCCTTCTGGTCTCTGGCCCAGGGGCTTCAAGTCAAACAGGCCTCTCTTTACCACAACTTACCCCCCTTCCGGTCTCTGGCCCAGTGGCTTCAAGTCAAACAGGCCTCTCTTTACCACAACTTACCCCCCTTCCGGTCTCTGGCCCAGGGTCTTCAAGTCAAACAGGCCTCTCTCTCCCACAACTTACCCCCCCTCTGGTCTCTGGCCCAGTGGCTTCAAGTCAAACAGGCCTCGCTTTCCCACAACTTACCCCCCCTTCTGGTCTCTGGCCAAGGGTCTTCAAGTCAAACAGGCCTCTCTCTCCCACAACTTACCCCCCTTGTGGTCTCTGGCCCAGTGGCTTCAAGTCAAACAGGCCTCGCTTTCCCACAACTTACCCCCCCTTCTGGTCTCTGGCCAAGGGTCTTCAAGTCAAACAGGCCTCTCTCTCCCACAACTTACCCCCCTTCTGGTCTCTGGCCCAGGGTCTTCAAGTCAAACAGGCCTCTCTTTCCCACAACTTACCCCCCTTCTGGTCTCTGGCCCAGTGGCTTCAAGTCAAACAGGCCTCTCTCTCCCACAACTTACCCCCCTTCTGGTCTCTGGCCCAGGGGCTTCAAGTCAAACAGGCCTCTCTCTCCCACAACTTACCCCCCTTCTGGTCTCTGGCCCAGGGGCTTCAAGTCAAACAGGCCTCTCTTTCCCACAACTTACCCCCATCTGGTCTCTGGCCCAGTGGCTTCAAGTCAAACAGGCCTCTCTCTCCCACAACTTATCCCCCTTCTGGTCTCTGGCCAAGGGTCTTCAAGTCAAACAGGCTTCTCTTCCCCACAACTTACCCCCCCTCTGGTCTCTGGGCCAGGGTCTTCAAGTCAAACAGGCCTCTCTTCCCCACTACCAACTTAAATACATGTGTGCTGTGCTATATAGAAGTCAAAAGGAAAAAGGACTGGACTTCCAGAGTTCTCCCATGGATGTTGGGTAGTAGGGGAGAGTGGGGTACGTTGAGCCATGTTGTACATTCAGCATCACTCCATCAAGGGAAATATGGTATTCTTTCTAACAAAGACATCTACATACTGTATATTTCAGGATGTTGTGTGATCCTGTAAATAATGAGAATTTATGTAAACATTACAAATTTGAAAACATTGCTGGTCCGAAATAAGTGGTCTCTTGGTACACTCATGATAACATATACACCGTACACACACATAACATACACACTGTACCCACACATAACATTCACACACATGATAACATACGCACTGTACACAAACATGATAACATACACACACATGATAACATACACACTGTACCCACACATAACATACACACACACATGATAACATACGCCCTATACACACACATACATGGTAACATACGCCCTATACACACAACATACACACTATACACACACATAACATACGCACTGCACTCTACACACATGATAACATAAAACCTTGTCTATCTTTGTTTCCCAAACACAATTCAATACAATTCAACAATCAGATTTTTTTTGTTGGTATTTTAATAATTTTAAGCATCTTTTAACACACTTTTTCCATTATACTCTTGAGTCCTCTCTCTGCACCTTCACCAGCTCCAGTCTGAGTTCTCTCTCTGCACCTTCACCAGCTCCAGTCTGAGTTCTCTCTCTGCACCTTCACCAGCTCCAGTCTGAGTTCTCTCTCTGCACCAGCTCCAGTCTGAGTTCTCTCTCTGCACCAGCTCCAGTCTGAGTTCTCTCTCTGCACCTTCACCAGCTCCAGTCTGAGTTCTCTCTCTGCACCAGCTCCAGTCTGAGTTCTCTCTCTGCACCTTCACCAGCTCCAGTCCCTGAGTACTCTCTCTGCACCCTCTCTCAGCTCTAGTCAGTGTCTATAACAAATGACACCCTATATAGTGTACTACGTTTAAGGGTAGTGCACTATATAGGGAATAGGGTGCCATTTGGGACGTACTAAAAGGTATCCCCCAGAGGCCAGAGAGCACAGCAAGCTTCAAGTTTTATTAGTCGTATGTATAGGATACACATGGTATACATCATCCAACGAAATGTTAACTTGCAGGTTCCTTCTGAACAATGTAACAATAATAAGAAATAAAACAAGATAAGAAAACAAACACAAAGTAAATGGCTCAGCAGAATAAACATTGTAATAACCCCACAACAACAACATCTAGTAAAAATCAACATGAGTAGGATTGCAATTTCCTGTTTCCAATTCCCATTTTTATTAAAGCTACTAACACATTGACCTAGCAAGTACCAGTATGCACTGAACATTTACAGTAGGGTTTTCGGCATTACTGAAAAGTATGCAGGATAAATAGCTACTATGGTAGCATAAATGCAATTGTTTCAAGACAGTGGAAAACATTGCCACCTATTGGACATTAGTAGTATTACAAAACTGCTATAACACTAAGCTGTACTGTAGGCCAACTCGGGCTCAAACCCTGTCATGAATAGAGGAATTAAAAGCTTGGGGTCTGTCATTGTACAACTCTAAAGGTACATACATCTAGAAGAGTGGTCTCGCTCTCTCTCCCCTCCCGGAGGACCTGAGCCCTAGGACCATGCCTCAAGACTACCTGACGACTCCTGGCTGTACCCCATTCCACCTGGTTGTACGGCTGCTCTGCCTGCAGCTATGGAACCCTGACCTTGTCCCGGACCTGCTATTTCAACTCCCTCTGTCTCTATTTCGCTCTCTCACCTGCTGTCTCGACCTCTGAATGCTCAGCTATGAAAAGCCAACTGACTTTTACTCCTGACCTGTTGCACCCTCTATAACCACTGGTACTATTATCTGACCCTGCTGGTCATCTATGAATGTTTGAACATCTTGAAGAATTATCTGGCCTTAACGGCCACATACTCTTATAATCTCCACCTGGCACAGCTAGAAGAGGACTGACCACCTCTCAGAGCCTGGTTCCTCTCTAGATTTCTTCCTAGTTTCCTGCCTTCTAGGGAGTTTTTCCCAGCCACCGTACTTCTACCTCTGCAGTGCTTGCTCTTTGGGGTTTTCAGCTGTGTATCTGTAAAGCACTTTGTGACAAATGATGATGTAAAAAGGGCATTATAGAATACATTTGATTGAGTTCATCTACGCAATTTCTAGAAATTATTGTAAAATCTCACAGTATTTAACTCACTGTGAGTCACCTAATAAAAATGGACATTGCAGTCACACAGAGTGCCAAGTACAGACCGATTCAAACATGAGTTGATTCTTTATTGAAAGAGCGCTCGTTGGACACAGGTAAAAACATAGTTGTCTCAGTGTCCTACGTGACATCTCTCTATGACTCAAATGGCACCCTATTCCCTATATAATGCACTACTATTGACCTGCACTATATAGGGAGCCATTTAGGATAAGCCCTGCAGCTGAAGCGAGAAAAGCTAGAAGCCACAGTTAGATTTCAAACCAAATGAATCCATGTCAAATGTTCAGGTGGGCGTATTTTGATGTGGTACCCTTGTCACAACATGAGGGAATAGCTTGTAGGAAAGAAATAATCTCTTTTTAAATGATAAGTCAAAAGAAAAGTAATTGCTAAAAATGTGGACCGTCGACACAGGTCATAGGCCTAAACCGGTCTGTTATACAAAGCTGAAATACATAAAACAGGTTTTTGTGAGCATCTGTCAGTTCTTACAGATAATGAAATGTCAGTAAAATACTCGTCCCGGTTACAATGCCACTTCTACTGCCCACTCAGAAAATGTAAAACTACATGTCCTATACGCACAACACCATTTTATGAACGATGCACAGTACAAAGTCATTCTTGTTTGACGTCCTGTTCTTCTGAAAGAACAAGACCAAATATATCCATAAAGCGTCTCAGAGTAGGAGTGCTGATCTAGGATCAGTTGCCCCATCTTATTCATATGATTCAAAAGGTAAAACTGATCTCAGATCAGCACTCCTACTCAGACCCTTTACGGGCCCTGGCTTTGACCATTGGTATTCTGCATCGACTGCTCTGGGGATTTACTTTAGCCTCTTTTCAAACCATGAAAATAGGTTAACGACCTCGAGTTCAAACTCTTAGGGGACAGTTTCCTGGACACCAATTAAGCATAGTCCTGAAGAATGTACATTGAAATAGCATTTAAATCCAGGATTAGGCTTAAAATCGGCATCCAGGAAATTTCAGTTAAACTTCAAAAAACAGTCTCTCACACACACACACACACCTCTACCCCCATCCCCCTTCTCCCTCTACCCCCTCCCCCTTCTCTCTCCACCCCCCTCCCCCCCCATCCCCCTTCTCCCTCTACCCCCTTCTCTCTCCACCCCCCTCCCCCCATCCCCCTTCTCCCTCTACCCCCTCCCCCTTCTCTCTCCACCCCCCTCCCCCCCCCTCCCTCTACCCCCTCCCCCTTCTCTCTCCACCCCCCTCCCCCTTCTCTCTCCACCCCCCCTCCCCCTTCTCTCTCCACCCCCCTCCACACACAGAGTAAAGCAGGAGCCAGAAGACTAAGGAGCAGAAGTAGGGTTAAAATAACATCACCTCTCACACATCCCAAATGGCTCCCTGTTCCCTATATAATGCACTACTTTTGACCAGACCTATATGGGTCTTGGTCAACAGTAGTTAACTATATAGGGGATAGAGTGCCATTTGTGACCAGGATATTGAAGAACCCCCCATAATAATTGTAAAGACGGCATGCATTGTGTCTGACGACTGACTGACATGACAGCACATTAATAAACTATTTTCTGATTTATATGGAAGAACTTCTCACACAGAGATGAACACAACATAAGATACAAATCTTATGTTGTCATGCTGCCAGCTTTACAAAGGGGCTTTACAGCAGAGATCAACAAAACAAGATTAACATTTTAACACCACAATATCTTCGTATCATGCTGGGGTTGTGAACGCACCCCTGTGCAGCCCTGTTCTGGCCAAACTTCACAACTCCAAAACAGTTAAATCCTTAATGATCCATACTGACCAATATCCACCTCCAGGGAGGTTTAGTAAGCGCCACGATATTTGTATAAAGTGGAGTGAGACTTCATCAAAACCAGGCAGGTAGTAAATAGCAGTTCCCTTCCACCAGAGATGAAAGCAACAACTGTACAACTCAACATCTTGGTGTCGACCAAACAGAAACATATGAAGGGCCCCGAAGAGATTTGATCTTAGTTGCCTGTAGAAAAGCATGCAAACTGCACTGCGCTCACTAAAGCATGATGAAGTTCAGCGGATACAAGGTCTGTCAAGGCAGACTTGGATGAAAACAATAAGGTAAGGTAAAAAAAAATATTAATAATAATTAAAAAATAAAAAAGTGGAAAAGGAGAAAACAGAAATATACATCAGATGGAAGATATACACTGAGTGGACAAAACATTAAGAACACCTGCTCTTTCCACGACAGACTGACCAGGTGAATCCAGGTGAAGCTATGATCCCTTATTGATGTCACTTGTTAAACCCACTTCAATCAGTGTAGATGAAGGGGAGGACACAGGTTAAAGAAGGATGTTTAAGCCTTGAGACATGGATTGTGTATGTGTGCCATTCAGAGGGTGAATGGACAAGACAAAAGATTTAAGTGTCTTTGAACGGGGTATGGTAGTAGGTGCCAGGCGCACCGGTTTGTGTCAAGAACTGCACCGCTGCTGGGTTTTTCACACTCAACAGTTTCCTGTGTATCAAGAATGGTCCTCTACCCAAAGGACATCCAGCCAACTTGACACAACTGTGGGAAGCATTGGAGTCAACATGGGCCAGCATCCCTGTGGAACGCTTTCGACGCCTTGAAGAGTCCATGCCTCAACGAATTGAGGCTGTTTTGAGGTCAAAAGGGGGTGAAACGCTATATTAGGAAGGTGTTCCTAATGTTTTGGACACACAGTGTACAATGAAATAATGCTCAAAAGCTGTATATAATTTGTTAAAACAGGGATTAATGTAGAATACAATAAAAAAACATGCATAACACACAAAGCGGTAAAATGATCCTGTTCCAGTGCACTCCATACCTTCAGGTAAACTCAACCCAAACACAATCCTTTGGTATTTGTTTCATTAGTCCATTGCTGACATAGTCACTAATTGTTTTGCTTGTCAGCACTCAAGTTTTCAAGATATGCAACTTTCAAAATACAGAAATCATCCCCGCATGACGCAGTTTGTATCATATGAGGCTAAATGCATCACACGGGGATGATTTCTGTATTTTGAAAGTTACATATCTTTTGGGACTATGTCAACAATGGACTAATAAAACAAAAAACTAAATATTTTGGGGTGGAATTTTCCTTGAAACCTCAACCACCCAATCGATCAGTTTCAAAAGAACTAGGATGAACAGCTTTGTGTTCATTAGGGACAATAAAAAAAATGTGTTTACCAACGGAAAATGAAAAAGGAGCATTTCATATTGAACCTGGATAAACCCTTCCTGTTTCCTTCATTGGATGCCTAAAGAACATGATAATGGTGTTGGGAGTGTGCAGTAGCACCTCCAATCCAGGGGAGGGTGCTGGTGGTGAGAGCAGAGCGGTCAGAATACGGGGCACTCCCGGTGAAGCTGAAGGGAGAAGAAGCAAGGCGTCGCTGAGGCCTTGCCAGCGCGTTGCTAGGGCTCTGTAAGCCGTCTGCTGTAAACTCTACTGCTGCTCAGGACCAGGTCCCGTATTCATAGAGCACCTCAGAGTAGGAGTGCTGATCTAGGATCAGTTCCACCTGTCCATGTCATCTTAGTTATCATGATCGAAAAATCCTAGATCAGTACTCCTATTCTGAGGCACTTTATAAAAACGAGCTTAGGCCCCAAACCAGGCCCCCTCCCCTTCCTCGCTGTTTGAAGGGGCATCTTCAATTCCCCTCTGGGCCTCTAGGAGTCCTCATCCTGGTCCTCACGGTTGCCCACCACCCTCTTTCGCAGCACCTCCTCTGGACGCCCCTCGGGAGATGCTCTCCTCCTCCTCCAGACATCTTCCTGTACTCCATCTTCATCGTCCTCATCATCCTCTTCTCCGTCTGCCTCCTGCTCCTCCTCCAGCTGCTGAATCAGCCTGGCTTGTTCCATCGTCTGTTTCTCTGGAATGGGACAATAAAGACTATATGAATAACAGGCCAAGAAGAATAACAGGATAAAGACTATATGAATAACAGGACAATAAAGACTATATGAATAACAGTACAGGACAATAACAAAGTCATTATATTACATACTGCACCCTCCATGCCACTACTCCCACACTAAAAACAGAACTGTCCACAACTTAAGAATACAAAAAAGACAAGTCTGTTCTCTGTAAAGACAAATGATAAAAGACTACCCTAATCTTCTACTACTATATCCACTCCAAGAGTTCAGCACATAACCCAGAGTTACATTTGCATGGACATGGATTCTCTGTCATCTCATACTCACTCTGGTAGTAGTTTGGGGAGTTAAATCGTCGTGATGGGAAGACAAAATCTGCAATGAACACCAGTATCTGGAAGAGAAGGCACAAGAGAAGTTGGCTCGATTGGTGAGGAGAGCAGAGTTGATGGTACTGTAAGATATTGACATCTCTCTTTGTTTGCCTCCAATAACTTCCACAGCCTGTCATTTTTCCAGCAGAATATAAAATGGGATGCATTTGCTCCATTGTTTACATGTGTCTTGGTGGTCCACTATGTGAGGGCACGCACATAAAACTAAATAATAACAACACTTTTTATATGACCAGACGCCTTTCAGGACACCTTACATTAAAAAAAGTACATTAAAATCAAAAGTGTAAGATAAATCAAATCCTAGCTCAATTAAAATCAAACAAAGACACATCACATAGGGATTGAATATCAAGGAGTATGACTAACGTACCAGTCCCAAGACGAGGCCAGAGAAGAGAGTGGCCAGTCCAAAGATGACATATGAGCCCCACACTGGAATCCCCAAATGCTCTATCAGGTAGTTATGGCAATGCTGGAGGGGAGAGAACAACGAGAAGTCAACTGTCAGTTACAACTTGGCAATGTCTTTGCAATTTTTTACAAACAGGCGAAGGATAAAAGATGCTTCAAATGAAGACTGAGATGACGGCATTAAGAGATAAATAGTGTAACTACAATATAGTCTATATACACTGAGTGTACAAAACATTAAGGACACCTGTTTTTTCCGTGACAGACTGACCAGGTGAAAGGTATGATCCCCTTATTGATGTCACCTGTTAAATCCACTTCAAATCAGTGTAGATGAAGGGGAGGAGACAGGTTAAAGATGGATTTTTAAGCCTCGAGACAATGGAGACATGGATTGTGTATGTGTGCCATTCAGAGGGTGAATGGGCAAGACAAAATATGTAAGTGTCTTTGATCAGGGTGTGGTAGTAGGTACCTTTGAACGGGGTGTGGCAGCAGGTGCCTTTGATCGGGGTATGGTGGTAGGTGTCTTTGATCAGGGTGTGGTAGTAGGTACCTTTGAAAGGGGGGTGGCAGCAGGTGCCTTTGATCAGGGTATGGTAGTAGATGCCAGACACACCGGTTTGTGTCAAGAACTGCAAAGCTGCTGTTTTTTTTCACACTCAACAGTTTCCTGTGTGTATCAAGAATGGTCCACCACCCAAAGGACATCCAGCCAACTTGACACAACCGTGGGAAGCATTGGAGTCAACATGGGCCAGCATCCCTGTGGAACGCTTTCGACACCTTGTAGAGTCCATGTCCCGACGAATTGAGGCTGTTCTGAGGGCAAAGGTTAAGGTGAGATTTGAATGGAGAAACCTGATCTGAGAGCAGCACTGCCTTTCGTTCCATTCGATCAGTATCAACACATGCCTCAACGACACACTTATGGAACGTTCTCTCTGTATGGTGTTCTGGGAAACATGTTACATCTTTGGCGTTGTAGGAAAGATGCATCGTTAAAAAACACTCTGTAAGCCTAAATTCCATCGCTATCGGGAAACCGGGCCCTGGTCAAAGGTCAAAGGTGGTGCACTACATAGGGAGCCATTTAGGATGCAGACATAGTGTTGGTGTGGTGTGGGGGTGTTGGTGTGTGGTGCTGGTGTGTGGTGTCTGACAGCTCACACAGTGAAGGCAAAAGCAGCGTGGTGTTGGGGTGTGGTGTTGGGTTGTGGTGCTGGTGTGTGGTGTCTGACAGCTCACACAGTGAAGGCAAAAGCAGCATGGTGTTGGGGTGTGGTGTTGGGGTGTGGTGCTGGTGTGTGGTGCTGGTGTGTGGTGTCTGACAGCTCACACAGTGAAGGCAAAAGCAGCGTGGTGTTGGGGTGTGGTGCTGGTGTGTGGTGTCTGACAGCTCACACAGTGAAGGCAAAAGCAGTGTGGTGTTGGGGTGTGGTGTCTGACAGCTCACACAGTGAAGGCAAAAGCAGCACTCACCCTAATGAACATTGACAGCTTGAAGAGAGCGGACATTGTGTTCATCCTTCAGGGGGAGAAAAGGGAGAAATATCTTTTAGACATTTTAATTTAGATAATTTAAGAATTACCAGCTAACCTGATTAAAGTGTCAAACTATCATGGTCCAAACACACCAAGAAAGTTGTGAAGAGGGTACGACAACGCATTTTACCCCCTCAGGAGACTGAAAAGATTCGTCATCGGCCCCAGATCCTCAAAAAGTTCTACATCTGCACCATTGAGAGCATCCTGACCGGTTGCATCACCGCCTGGTATGGCAACTGCTCGGCATCCGACTGTAAGGCGCTACAGAGGGTAGTGCGTACAGCCCAGTACATCACTGGGAACAAGCATCCTGCCATCCAGGACCTATATACTAGCCTGTGTCAGAGGAAGGCCCAAAAAATTGCAAAAGACTCAGGTCACCCAGGTCATAGACTGTTCGCTCTGCTACCGCACGGAAAGCGGTACCGGAGCGCCAAGTCTAGGTCTAAAAGACTCATTAACAGCCTCTACCCCCAAACCATAAGACTGCTGAACAACTAATCAAGTCGCCACCCAGACTATTGCATTGACCCCCCCCCCCCCCCCCTTTGTTTTTACACCGCAGCAACTCGCGGTTTATTATCTATGCAGTCACTTTACCCCTACCTACATGTACAAATGACCTCTAACCTGTACCTCCGCACATTGATTCGGTACCGGTACCCCCTGTATATAGCTGCATTATTGTTATTTTATAGTGTTACTTTTTAAAACTTTAGTAAATATTTTCTTAACTCCATTTTCTTAAACTGCATTGTTGGTTAAGGGTTTGTAAGTAAGCATTTCACTGTAAGGTCTACACCCGTTTTATTCAGAGCATGTGACAAATACAATGTGATTTGAAGTGTCAGAGTGGCTGACAGGCACCCTATTCCTTATATTCCTACCTTTGACTAGGGCTCTGATGAAAAGTATTGCACTATGCAGGGAATAGGGTGCCATTTGGGGTATACAGACTTGGGCGTGTTGGTTGGATGTTTAAACACAAAACTAAGAGGCTGAGTAACTAGTGTAATGTTTGATATGTCCTGTTGTCCTGAAGTGTAATGTTTGATATGTCCTGTTGTTCTGAAGTGTAGTGTTTGGATATGTCCTGTTGTTCTGAAGTGTAGCGTTTGATATGTCCTGTTGTTCTGAAGTGTAGTGTTTGGATATGTCCTGTTGTTCTGAAGTGTAGTGTTTGGATATGTCCTGTTGTTCTGAAGTGTAGTGTTTGGATATGTCCTGTTGTTCTGAAGTGTAGTGTTTGGATATGTCCTGTTGTCCTGAAGTGTAGCGTTTGGATATGTCCTGTTGTTCTGAAGTGTAGCGTTTGATATGTCCTGTTGTTCTGAAGTGTAGTGTTTGATATGTCCTGAAGTGTAGTGTTTGATATGTCCTGTTGTTCTGAAGTGTAGCGTTTGGATATGTCCTGTTGTTCTGAAGTGTAGTGTTTTGATATGTCCTGAAGTGTAGTGTTTGATATGTCCTGTTGTCCTGAAGCGTAGTGTTTGATATGTCCTGTTGTTCTGAAGTGTAGCGTTTGGATATGTCCTGTTGTCCTGAAGTGTAGCGTTTGATATGTCCTGTTGTTCTGAAGTGTAGCGTTTGATATGTCCTGTTGTTCTGAAGTGTAGTGTTTGGATATGTCCTGTTGTTCTGAAGTGTAGTGTTTGGATATGTCCTGTTGTTCTGAAGTGTAGCGTTTGATATGTCCTGTTGTTCTGAAGTGTAGCGTTTGGATATGTCCTGTTGTTCTGAAGTGTAGCGTTTGATATGTCCTGTTGTTCTGAAGTGTAGTGTTTGGATATGTCCTGTTGTTCTGAAGTTTAGTGTTTGGATATGTCCTGTTGTTCTGAAGTGTAGTGTTTGGATATGTCCTGTTGTTCTGAAGTGTAGCGTTTGGATATGTCCTGTTGTCCTGAAGTGTAGTGTTTGGATATGTCCTGTTGTTCTGAAGTGTAGTGTTTGATATGTCCTGTTGTTCTGAAGTGTGGTGTTTGGATATGTCATGTTGTCCTGAAGTGTAGTGTTTGATATGTCCTGTTGTCCTGAAGTGTAGTGTTTGATATGTCCTGTTGTTCTGAAGTGTAGTGTTTGGATATGTCCTGTTGTTCTGAAGTGTAGTGTTTGATATGTCCTGTTGTTCTGAAGTGTAGTGTTTGGATATGTCATGTTGTCCTGAAGTGTAGTGTTTGATATGTCCTGTTGTCCTGAAGTGTAGTGTTTGATATGTCCTGTTGTTCTGAAGTGTAGTGTTTGGATATGTCCTGTTGTGTAGTGTTTGATATGTCCTGTTGTTCTGAAGTGTAGTGTTTGATATGTCCTGTTGTTCTGAAGTGTAGTGTTTGATATGTCCTGTTGTTCTGAAGTGTAGTGTTTGGATATGTCCTGTTGTTCTGAAGTGTAGTGTTTGATATGTCCTGAAGTGTGGTGTTTGATATGTCCTGAAGTGTGGTGTTTGATATGTCCTGAAGTGTGGTGTTTGATATGTCCTGTTGTTCTGAAGCGTAGTGTTTGATATGTCCTGTTGTTCTGAAGCGTAGTGTTTGATATGTCCTGTTGTTCTGAAGCGTAGTGTTTGATATGTCCTGTTGTTCTGAAGCGTAGTGTTTGATATGTCCTGTTGTTCTGAAGCGTAGTGTTTGATATGTCCTGTTGTTCTGAAGTGTGGTGTTTGATATGTCCTGTTGTTCTGAAGCGTAGTGTTTGGATATGTCCTGTTGTTCTGAAGCGTAGTGTTTGATATGTCCTGTTGTTCTGAAGCGTAGTGTTTGATATGTCCTGTTGTTCTGAAGCGTAGTGTTTGATATGTCCTGTTGTTCTGAAGCGTAGTGTTTGATATGTCCTGTTGTTCTGAAGTGTAGTGTTTGATATGTCCTGTTGTTCTGAAGTGTAGTGTTTGAAAAGTCCTGTTGTTCTGAAGTGTAGTGTGCGTGCGGGAGTGATAAAAAGAATGTGCGTGGTTAGGAGTAAAAACAGGTTGTTGTTTTAGAGACGACTACACACGGAAGTGGACATTTTGTGGCGCCAACCCCATTAAAGTTGCCCATCCCGGTTAAAGTCTTAAAGGAGGCCCGGCTGAGGCCAAAATATCCCAACTTCAATTCATTATTTCTCAACAATCCTTTTAGACAGAAAAGTAAATAAACGTCCTTCCTTCAAAAAGGACCTTTTCATGCATTACATTTCAGTATTTTCCCCCTCCAGTTTCACACATTAAGGCCCCGTAATGAGAGGAGACTCACATCAATCACTCAATCAATCAATCATGAATCCACTCACATGAAGGAAGATGGTCCAAACCAGGAAGACACAGGCTCAATGCCCTGCCACTTCTTCTCATCAATAAAGCTTAGCAAGTCATCTTTGGTGCGAGCCCCCTGGTACCTCCTGAACAAACCATCCTTACAGCTGACACACACACACACACACACACAAACAGTGTCATCATAGAGATCTACCACAATTAAAGCCAATATTGTGGCATTAAGCACAATAAAGAAACAGTCAGATTATTTGCCCATTGTGCCACTAAGCTTTAGTAAGGTCATATATTTACAGTTCTTCTACCATTGACAGACAACGTTTTATAGCAACATATAAGGCTAGTGTGTAAACTGGGTCTAGAATCATAACAGTAGCAACAACAACAAAAATAACATGTTAGAAAGACACTTCCTCTTCCCGACAAAGTCTGAAGCTAAAGTATATAACAGCATCTCACATTCCAGTGAGGGTTATTGGTTAAAATGTGGTTGTAAGATTATCATATTTCTTGATTAGTCTAAATAGGATGATGGGTGGTGGTTGAGTTGTTGGCCTGCGTCTGTGAGAGGAACAGGATGTGAGACATTGCTTAAGGCACTTACTGGTAGACGGTCGGAAGTGAAGTGATGATGAATCGCCCGCTCAAACCTAAGGCGTGGGTAGTGGGGGCGGGAGGAGAGAGCAGAATGTTAGTGAATATGACTAAATATCTCTCTGAATGAGTCCAACATCATCTTGTTCTTGACTGATATTACAAAGGGTCTACAAAAACATGAGATAGACCTAACAAATTATATCAATGGTAATAGTGGACTATAGCTGGATCAGATTAGATGCATTGTCTCAACTACAAAACATAGTGGACCTCTCCCCTCCTCATTCCTCTGAAAGCAGTAGGGTGCAGCTGGCCCAAGAGACAGTGATCTTTGGTCTGTTTAGCATTTTACCCACTAAAGGTTAAGATTTGGATTGGAGAAGCTAGGATGATCTGTACCATGGGAAACTTCGTGAAACGTGAAGGGAAATTATTGATAGGCAGTCAGGAAGCCAGGGAGATATACATAACGTACCAGGCTGTTCAGTAACGTCCACCTTCGCTATGTTGACGCCCATGTCCTCACCCCAGTCGGCAAACTCATTCCACACGGGCTGGAGCTGTTGGCACGCCGGACACCACGGAGCAAAACTGCCGGGGACGAGTTAGGTGGGGCCAAACATTGGCATGACAATAACATTAACATTAGATACCGTTTTTCAACAACAGACATATCTGACACGGCTATCCAAGATTCAATGGCAGCAGGTGTCAACATGTTATGAGTGACAGGTCAACATGTCTTAACTACACCATACAACTAACGTTAGCTACCTAACAAAAACACTCAGTAGTCCAGCAGCCTAGCTCTATCTTTCCAACTCCACCATGTCATGGTCTGTCACATCATCTGAGATGAATCTGAAAGCATGGATTTTAGATTGTTAGCTGCAAGCCTATGAAACAATGTAACGTTAGCAAGCTATCTATCTAAGATAAACTATCTAACTAGGTGTGCCCTCTCCGCGTGGCGTGGTAATCAACAAGTGCCGATTCAAGACTAGAAAACGACCTATTGCAAAGTAACGTTAGCTGTATGTATTGCCAGCCTCACTAAGCAGTTAGCTTATCATGCTTGCTACCTAGCTAGATGGACTTACAATTCAATCATCCATTCCCCTGCCAAGATGTCTTCCCAGTTTCCGTCAGTGATCTCTTTGAGACTGCTCGGTTTGGCCAAGGCTGGATGCGACGTCAGGTAAATAAGCAAAAGGAGTGAACATGTCAAGAGATTCGATTTTGATCGCCAAGGTAAAGAAGATAACATAGCGTCGCCAATTTTGTGATCCAGCAAAGGCGCCATGTTTAGGTCTACCGTTTCTACTTCCGTTTACCTAGTTACCTCTGAAACCGCCCTTCTCAGCAGTTTTCTAAACAACTGTAAAATATACTGCTCACATTGACAGGTCTCTAATGTCACAGAAAAACACACAATGTGTGGTATTTTATTTTCTAGTTTAGCAATGCTAAATATGTGTGTTTATTGCATCTTCCCTTGCCGCTTTTGGCACGTAAATGAAATGTTCCATTCAAGACCGCAACGTTTTGCAACGTCTTGAAAGAATCAGTTTCTGCTTTATGTTTACCACCAGAAAGTGGTACTGTGGCCCATAAAGTGTTTGTGTGTTTGTGATGCGGTTTGAATAAAGAGGAAACAATGCATTAAAAATACCTAAATGTATAATTTTTTGTGCAATTCATATCAATAGGCTACATTAGGTTTTTCTTTCATTATTTTTTATCTGATGTTAGTGCGTCACCTATACCTAAACTTTAGGGCATAACTGTACTTTAGCCAAATACATGGCAATTGCAAATGCTTTTTGGAACTTGGGCAGAACAATTTAGTCGATCCACTGAGGCAAAAAAGACAATGGGAAAGGGGGATGTTTATTATCTATTTCAGTTGGTTTGGCAATGTAAACATGTTTCCCATGTCAATAAAGCCCTTTGAATTGAATTTGATATTAAAGCCACGTTCACGTGCTAGTCGGAACTATGAAACGCTGAAAAGTTCTACTTGTTAACTCTCTGAAATGTTATACTTGTTAACTGGTTGTAGTTATACACGTGCCGCGTTCAACCTGTAGCGAGTTGAAAAAGTTCGAGTTTCCTAGTTCCGAGTAGCACATGAATGCGGCATTAGCTATAATGAAACAACTGAATGCAAATTCCCATAAATGAAAACAATGCAAACCATAGTAGTTGTAATGTGCATAAACTGAGTTTAGGAAACGTTACAACAATCTACCAGTTGAGGGTGAGTAACTACAAACCAATACAGTACCAATACAATGCACGATTTTCAAGACTGATCCCTCCCTCGGATCAACCCTTTAGTCCCTTGGCTAGTCATGTGACAAATAAACTGCCGCAATATTCTGGGGGCGGGGACTTGTTCAAATTCAAGCGTCCAATCAATGGTGGGTTTCTGACAAAATCACTATAATTATCCAATCAAACGCCGTATCGGAGATTACTGGGCGCGTTGGGAGATTTTGAATTTTCAGCAGCATTTTGTCTTTCGGAGCGAAATCGCAAGAACAAGAATCACCGCTTTTAGGTGAGTTCGGATTTCTACCTAAAACTTTTTTTTTTTTTGCAACAAATTGGTAAAGCAGATAGTTAATTTGGACACAATATTGTTTTGAACAGTTTTGGAAGTTGCAAAAACTACTCTCTGTTCGTCCGCTGTGACTTTTACTTTGTTTACATTCGATATGAAAAGCGGTCTAGCTAGCGCTAAATTAGGCTAACGTTAGCTTGATTAGCTAGCGTTAGCTATCTAAGCTAAAGTGCATAAACGCAGAGAAATTATATATTTGATAAAAGGCAGTAGTTATGCCTCATTTATAACCAAGACATATGATTCAAAACGAGTCAGTAGCAGAGAGTTTGAGATTTCTTTTAGTTTTAGATCATGATTCTCCACTAACGAAAGTATGCAGTACATTTGATAAAAAATCTTGCTAAATATCACATCCATAAAAATATATTTTTTAGGGGGGGAAACATCTTATTCAGTATATTTTAAGTTGTACTTAAATCATGACTTTGCCACATTGAATAGTATGAATAAGGTATTGAAATCAATTGATACTGTTAATTAAGCTTTTCCCAAAAATGTTTTATGTAAGTAAATACCCTGTATGTGTTTTTGTCTTTATCTGTTTGATGTGTTGTGTAAAAACAATGTACTGATTTTTGTAACACATTCGAATTTGTAACCTTCAAAATGTATGGAATTTCAATACCCCCCACTTGCACTTATTCGTCCCAGGACAGAATGGAATGAACTTGCTAATAGTTAGTTATACATGTGTGTGTAAACTGTGACGATCAAACACTTATTTACTGAGTCAAAGCTGTCAGATAAACTTTGTCACTAGTAGCCCTATAAATATGACTAATTCCTGATAATTTTATATGCACTTTTACATTTGGATATTGTATATATATTTTTTTTTACATCAATCAAATAAATATCAGAATTGTGAAATTCAATATAAAACATTATGAATCTGGTGTACTATTTAGTGCTATGTCACTAGCACCGCCTCCATTCAAATATGCTTAGCTAGCTAACTTTAGTTTTGGTACTTCTCCCCTCCCAGGATATGCCGGTTGAGGCTTGACGTAGCTAGCTACAGATATTGAAGCAGTATGAGCTGGGTAGTGGAGGAGTGGAAGGATGGTCTTTCAGGTAAAGCCCTGCAGAAGATACAAGAGATTGAGGGACAGCTGGACAAGCTGAAGAAGGAGAGGACTCAGAAACAGTTCCAGCTCGACTCACTGGAGGCTGCTCTACAAAAACAGAAACAAAAGGTTGCTGACTTAAGTTATGGTGTTGAATTCCAAAACATTAACAATACTTTATCCTAGGGGAATTTCTGTTTTTACATTCAGTTTGTGTGTTTGACATTCAAAGTTGTGTGTTCTCCAGGTTGACAGTGAGAAGAGCGAGGCGTCTGCCATTAAGAGGGAGAACCAGGCCTTAGTAGAGTCATGTGACGCCGTGGAGAAGGCCCGTCAGAAGGCGACCCACGACCTGGGGGTCAAAGTGCAACAGGTCAGCAACCTGGAGGGTCAGCTCAGCACCAGCAAGAAGACCATAGAACGACTGGAGCAGGAACTCAGGAAGTGAGTCGCTTGCTCAGTACTACTGTAAACTAGGGCTGTACGAGAAATCCGTTGGCTTTGTGCACATACTGGAGATGCTTAGCTAGCCTAGGAATCGGATGGTTACAACATGGTAATAATAACACTGTATTCCTCTCTACAGATATAAGAATGAAAAGGACCGTTCGCAGCCCTCTCACTCCTCTGATCTACAGTCCTACAGCACTCCTCAGAAGACCTTTGCCACTCCTGCTGCGACTCCCAGCTACAGGCAGCATGGTAGAGTACCACAATATGGCCCACTTACATTCTGTGCAATTGGCTCATTCATCCCCCTCTCCCCCGTAACTGTTCCCCGGGTCGTTGCTGTAAATGAGAATGTGTTCTCAGTCAACTTACCTGATAAAAATGTGTCACGGTGCAGTTGTAGCCATGGTTGGAGTCCATTCCATTTAAATTCAGAAAGTAAACCAAATTCGGATTTGGCTGATGTAAAAAGGGCTTTATAAATACATTTGATTCCAATTCCAAATATTACTAATTGGGAAAAAATGGAGGGAATTTCAGTGTACTTCCTGAATCGACTGGAATTTAAAGGAAGTTGACCCGAACCCTGGTAGAGGCCTCCATAACTAGTATCATCTGTCTATTTTAAGTGCATGGTTGTGGTGTGAACAGTTCCTCTCCCTCCCAGACTCCAGACTGGAGGACCTTCAGGAGAGATACAACCAGGAGGTGGAAGAGAGGAAGAGACTGGAAGCCGAACTGAAAATCACACAGGTCAAAGTGAGTTGAAATGCTCAGTAGCACAACCACACAGTCAGATGCAGTGCAGGGACTACAATTGGAGTGGTTTTGTTAGCATGATAATCCTTTATGACACTCTGGAACTGAAAGGTCCCTGTTTCAAATACCAGAGTCTTTTGATGTGCCTTTGAGCAAGGCACTTAACCCTAATTTGATCCAGGGGCGCCGTACTACTATTGCTGACCCTGTAAAACAACACATTTCACTGCACCTATCCGGTGTATGTGACAATAAAACATCTATACCTGTTGAACTAGTCATACAAATCAAAGCGTTGTTGTTGCTTTGAAGTAGCATAACATAGATGCGGTCAAAAGTATTGGCACCCTTGCATAATTCACTATTTCTTCTAAAATAGTTTGAAATGGAAAACACTGTTGGTGTTTACAGATGTAATTGTTTGATTTCCAACTGCACAGGAGCAAGAAGAACAAATCTAAACTGACACTGTTATTTTTCACTTTAAAGTTTAAAAAAAATTGCCTGGACTAAATTATTCTAAGTTATAGTTAGTTTGGTTGGAGGCTGATTCTCGTTTATTGTGTAATTTAATTCACCTGTAGTGCAGGTGCCTATAGGTAAAAATAGCAATTAAACATGTTTTTTTTTAAATAAAATTGCAGGGGTGCCAATAAATTTGACCACATCTGTATGGTGTAATACCAGCCCCTCCAGGATTGTACTGTGTTTTTCTGTTATATTTGTGGGCAGAAATGTTTGATTTTGCTATTGCAGCTCTTAGACTTTGCATGGCAATTTACTATGATTTTTATCCAATTGTCCCAAAGATCCGCTGACTCATTTTATGTGGTTAAAGTGCAGCGATAAGCTAAAATTGCGAGCCCTCCTTTTGTAATGCGGTGAGCAGACAGTTTTATGCTGTAATATTGCAGTGATTTTCCCAATTTCCAAGCCCTCGTAATATGCAGGGAATTGTTGATTTTGCACACAGAAGAGTTGCATTTGCAAAATCCTGGAGGGACTTTAATACGATGCATACTGATGCAAGGTTCTGTCTCGTCTTCTAGCTGTTGAACCAGTCGTCCGTCAGTCATAAGGACATTGCCACCCGGCAACAAGCAGGCTCCTCCATATTCCCATGGCAACAGCAGGACAAGGGCCGCCAGTCCCAGGGCACCATTGAAACACCCCTGGCTAGGCGGGCAGGGGGCGGGACATCCGCTGGCGGCTTCCTGTGGAACACAGAGGATACACCAATCAAATCCATCCAGCGAATCAGCACATCTGTATCCCAGTTTGATTCTGATGGCTCCTCCCAGCAGATGGAACAGCTGAGGATGCTGAATCAAGGTTAGGCCACTCCCTGTTATACTAATACTATCCTTTAGGCCACTCCCTGTTATACTAATACTATCCTTTAGGCCACACCCTGTTATACTAATGCTATCCTTTAGGCCACTCCCTGTTATACTAATACTATCCTTTAGGCCACGCCCTGTTATACTAATGCTATCCTTTAGGCCACTCCCTGTTATACTAATACTATCCTTTAGGCCCCTCCCTGTTATACTAATGCTATCCTTTAGGCCACACCCTGTTATACTAATGCTATCCTTTAGGCCACACCCTGTTATACTAATACTATCCTTTAGGCCACACCCTGTTATACTAATGCTATCCTTTAGGCCACACCCTGTTATACTAATGCTATCCTTTAGGCCACGCCCTGTTATACTAATACTATCTTTACAAACCCTGTCAGTAGGCACATTTGTGAGAAAACGCATTGTAACGGAAAAACAAAATGTTCTGACTGGGAAAACTCCGGTGGTGTAGTCGCGTCTCCTTGTTTCTCAATGTTTGGTCCTGTTTTTTTTAATGCCCTGTCAGAGCTGAAGAGTAAAGTGTCTGAGCTGGAGCAGCGTCTGCAGTCACAGGAGAAGGACGCGAGGATGCAGAGCGGCAGGCTCCAGGAGCTCCAAGGCCAGCTGGACCAGGCTAGGAGAGACCTGACCGACAGAGACAGGACCCTGGGCAAGAGCATAGATGAACTTAGCAAGGCTACCACTCAGCACGAACAAGCTGTCGCCAAGGTAGGGGATACATGGAGTATTAAAAAATTAAATAATTTGCTAATGCATTCCTGTTGTGTTTCTGAGGGCTGTTTTGAACACAAGAAAATGTATGAATCATTACTGTGCCTCGTCCCAGTGTGTGTCAATGGAGCAGAAATTGAAACAGGTCTCTGAGGAGATGTCCTGCCAGAGGCACAACGCTGAGAGCTGCAGACGAGCTCTGGAACAGAAGGTCAAGGACCAGGAGAAGGAGAGCCAGAAGGTCTGCTCCATTTGTCCTCTGTTCTTTCAGACTTTGTAGTTGAAATTAATACTGTGAATCCACCTGTGGCAACTTCAATCTCTGTTACCCATGTTTTGTTTTTTTGTGGAACAGCTGTTGCTGAAGGGAGGTGTATAAATGTATGTTTTCTTGTGTTTGTGTGTAGGAGCTGTCCCACCTCCAGAGCAGCCACCACGCCTTAGAGCAGCAGTTTAACCAGACCAAGACCAAGCTGAACCAGGAGATACAGCAAGCCAAGAAAGACCACAACATCCTGCAGGCTGAGATGGACAAGGTAATGTAAAACGTTGTGATTATGGGCCGAAGTTATTCATTTCTACACGTCACTGACAACCACTCAAAGTTCACTTCCTGTTACCAAGTATGTCACTTCCCCCACTGCCAGGTGTCATGCCAGAGGAGCCAGCTGGAGAGAGACCAGGAGGAGCAGAAACAGAAGCTGCTGAGGTCAGAACAGAGCCAACAGGCCAGCCAAAACAAGGAGCAGGACCTCAGGAAGAAATTTGAGGTGGGCCATGATTCATGGAATTTCTCTTTAAACCTATTATGTATTCTTCTGTAACGTGTTAATTTGTGGGGAAATGTGCTGGACAAAATTTAAAAAACACAATGAAACCACACACAACAAAAAAAAAATATTTTAATATACGCACACAATGTTTCACCCCTAGCCTGGGTGGTCATTAAGGACATTGGATGTCCTCTATCTTGGAACCAGAGGTAATCTGACTGTTGTGTGTTTAACTTGTCCAGGAGCTGCAGAGAGAGAAGAACATTGTGAGCGCCCAGCTGGACCAAGGTAGCAAGAGGCTGTCTCAGCTGGAGGAGGAGAGGAAGACCTCCGAGCAGAACCTCAAACGCACCCAGAGCATGCTGGATGACTTCAGAGGTAGGTTGTTGGTTTTGTTTAACCTTTATTTATCCAGGTACTCATTGATATAAAATCTATTTTTTAAGTGAGACTTTGTGCATGGTTTCCAAACCTATCGATTATGATTTAGCAATGTAAAAGTCATGTTTTAAATCCTGTTTGATGTGGAATGAGCTCATTTTCATTCCGTGCCTTGTCATTTCTCTGGTTTTGGCTTCCCCACATTAGATGTTGTTTCTGTGTGTCTGTTGTTCAACAGCCAAAAATGAAGCTCAGTCCGAAGAGCTGAAAGGACTTGTCACTAAACTTGAAAGCCAGACCAGATCGTCAGCCCAAGATCTAGAGAACCTAAAGAAAACGCTCGCAGACGCAGAGACCAAGAATGACAAGACTCAGAGTGAACTGAATACCCAAAAACAGGAAGTGGAACAGATCACAAACAAACACAGAGCTCTGGAGAAGGAGATCCAGGAACTGAAGACAACCCTGACCACCACTCAGAGCGAGTTTGTGCAGCTGAAGAAGGAGTACGAGACACTTCAGGGATGGAAAACGGAGAAGGAGACGCTCGTTAACGAGACTGAGGCTGTGCAGCAAGGCTTTGTCGACAAAATCACTGAGCTGGAGAAGAGTCTGGGCTCGTTGAACGACGATAACAGAGGTCTAAAGGAGCAGCTGAAGACTCTGGAGGCTGAGAAGGCTTGTCTATCGGGGCAGATTGACTCTCTGAAGGGAGAACTCCTCAACAAGTGTACCGACCTGGAGGAGAAGGGCTGCATGTACGAAGAGCTTCAGAAACAGCTGGTGGAGTCTGACCAGAAACACTCAAAAAACCTGGAAACCGTTGGGTTGCAGGTGACCCAGCTCGAGGGACAAGTGAAGGACATGGAGTCCAGGCTGCAGGTGGAGACTGGCAGGGCGAAGCGGGCCGAAATGTTTCACACTGAGCTCCAGGAGCAGTACCAGGCGGCCTGCGACCTGGCCCGGTCCAAAGATGCTCTGGTAGAGTTAGGCCAGAGCGAAGCAGCCCAGCTCAGGGAGAGCCTGGCTCAGACCACGGCCCTACAGGAGGAACAGCTGGCCAGGTTTACCCAGGAGAAGACCGCCCTCCTGAAGGAGTGTGAGGAAAGCGTAGCATTGAAGGCAGACGAGGCTGAGCAGGCCAAGCTGAGTCTGGTTAAGATTCAGCAGGAGCTGCCGTTCCTCCAGGACCAGGTGTCTTCACTGGAGTCCAACCTGAAGATCCAGAAAATTTTGGGTGTTAAACTACAGGCCAAGTATGACAACATTGTCAATACTAAAGAGGATATTGTGCAGAAGCTTTCCGAGGCAGAAAAGAGAGGGGAAAATCTTCAGGGTGAAGTCAATAGCCTCTCAGAGCAGGCGAAAACTGTTGGCTCTCTACAGGAGCGCTGTGATAATCTGACGGCTGCGGCACAGGAGTCCATGAGCGCTCTGCAGAACATGACCGAGACCCTGACCCAGACTGAGACAGAGCTGCAGAAACTGAGAGACGTAGTTGAGAAACTAGAGGCTCAGGTGAACGAAGCTGAGACCAAGGCCTCAGATCTTGAGAGGGAAAAGGCAGAGATGGCAGAGAAAGTAGAGAAAATCCAGAGGGAAGCTGAAGAGGTTTCTGTGAAGTATCAAAGCCTTCAGGACTCCCAGGAAGAGGAGAGGAATGGTTTGCTGAAGCAGATCTCTACATTGAAGGACAGACTCGCTGAGAATAATACTGCTTCCACCCAGCTGTCTTCTGACCTGAATAACTCCCTGGAAGCTCTGCAGAAGACCCACTCGGCTGCCGTGGAGCTCAACTCCAACCTGGAGAGCAGCCTGGTGGAGAAAACAAACCTAATCTCTTCTCAGGAGATGCAAGTCAAAGAGCTCTCAGAGAGACTCCGTAAGGAAGCCGAGAGCCATGTCACAGAGCTGGAGACTTACCTCCAGAAACAAAGAGGCCTGAAGGAGCAGCTTGAGATTGTAAAGAGCCAGCTGGAGAGTAAAAGCCAGGAGGCAGCCGAGGCTAAGGAGAAATGGGAGAGGGCCTCATTAGAACTGTCTAAGCTGAGAGAAGATTTGTCTTCTGCCAGAAACGGTGTCGATGAGAAAGACCGTAAGATTAAGAGTCTGAAAGAGAGGTTGAACCAGGCTGAGTCTGAACAAGACAAAGCTACCGACGCCCTGAAAGAGAAGGTCATCAGCATGAACAAGATCAAGGTCCAGCTGGAGATGCTTCAGATGGACCTGGAGGACAACGAGGCCTGCATGAACACCTTTGACACCCAGATAGAGGAGCTTAAAGGAACTGTGGAGGAACTCAGAGGAACCGTGGCCTCTCTGAACGGGAGACTGGAGGAGAGCGCAACGCAAAGGGGCACCTTGGAGACCGAGCTGGGCTCTGTCAAAGAGCAGCTGTCAGAGAAGAGCTGTGAAGTTACCCAGATGACAGCAACTCTTGAAGACACTCGCCAGCAGATGCAGGCTGCCTTGTCCACAGCAGGTTTAGTGGAATCACTCCAGGCCACTGTTGATGGGCTGATGGAGACCCTGGAGGAGGAGGTTAGAAAACACGGCCAACTGGAGATGGACATCATTCAGCTCACTGTGGAGAAGGAGCAGTTGACTGTGGAGAAGGAGCAGTTGACTGTGGAGAAGGAGCAGTTGACTGTGGAGAAGGAGCAGTTGACTGTGGAGAGGGAGCAGTTGACTGTGGAGAAGGAGCAGTTGACTGTGGAGAAGGAGCAGTTGACTGTGGCGAGGGAGCAGTTGACTGTGGCGAGGGAGCAGTTGACTGTGGAGAGGGAGCAGTTGACTGTGGAGAGGGAGCAGTTGACTGTGGAGAGGGAGCAGTTGACTGTGGAGAGGGAGGAGTTGACTGTGGAGAGGGAGCAGTTGACTGTGGAGAGGGAGCAGTTGACTGTGGAGAAGGAGCAGTTGACTGTGGAGAAGGAGCAGTTGACTGTGGAGAAGGAGCAGTTGACTGTGGCGAGGGAGCAGTTGACTGTGGCGAGGGAGCAGTTGACTGTGGCGAGGGAGCAGTTGACTGTGGCGAGGGAGCAGTTGACTGTGGAGAGGGAGCAGTTGACTGTGGAGAGGGAGCAGTTGACTGTGGAGAGGGAGCAGTTGACTGTGGAGAGGGAGCAGTTGACTGTGGAGAGGGAGCAGTTGACTGTGGAGAAGGAGCAGTTGACTGTGGAGAGGGAGCAGTTGACTGTGGAGAGGGAGCAGTTGACTGTGGAGAGGGAGCAGTTGACTGTGGAGAAGGAGCAACTTGAGGCTGACTTGCAGAGGCACAGTCTGAACGCTGGGGATGAGAGGGATGCGGTCAAACAGGAGAACGAGTGTCTCCAGCGTACGTTACAGAGCCTGGCGGAGAACTACGAGGCTGTTCAGTCTGCGTTTGAGAGAGCGACCCGGCAGAGCGAGGACGAGGCCAGAGAGAGGATCGGAACGTTTGAGAGGGAACAAACCGAGCTCCAGCAGAGACTGAGCGGACTGCAGGGTGAACTAGCCCTGTTCAAGGAACACTATGACAGCCTGATGACTCAGGTAAATCGGAAAGTGGGATAGCTAATTGTGTATGTAATTTTGGGATTTCGTTTTTAGTGTTTATTTTACAAGGCAGGTCAAATTCTTATTTACAACGATGGCCTGTATTGTATAGGTCCTTGGAAGTAAAATGTGTTTTGTAAATGTATTATAATTATTATGACAGGCAAGCCAGCAGCAGTCTCTCATAGAGCAGCTTCAGACCAAGAGAGACCAGAAGGTCTCTACAGGAGAGGCGGACGGACCGACTTCCAGACAGACGTCAGGCTCCTTCTTCAACGTCAGCTTACCCGTAAAAGAAGATACCGTGGAGATGAAACCAACAGGTTTGTTGATGATATGATAAGACATTGAATTTCTAGTAGTTATGCTTTCCATTTACACAAATCTTGATGTTAATATAATGTATGCTTCGGGTTCACAAGGATTTACTTTATTTCCTTGATCTCATCAGCTGAGCAATCAGATGACCTCCACAACTCTGAGGTACCTCTACAGGCAGGAAGTGACGGCAACGATGAGCCAGCTGTAGAGTTCAGTGACTGCATGGATAAAGTCCCTGTAGAGCAGCAGATAGCGCTCAGTGAAAGCCTAGATAATGATGATGTGACCCTCAGAGGTGAACATCCAGCAGTCTCTGAAACTCCCCGTGACCAGGACCAGCTGGCCCTGAGCAGGGAGGCGCTCAGAAAGCTAGAGGAGGAGCTACAGACCCTCCACTCCCAGCTTGATCTCGCTACCTCTGAGATGACCCTCAGGAAGGAGCTGTGCTCTGAGTTGGAGGTCAAAGTTGAAGAGTTAGAGGGGAAGGTCCAACAGATGGAGGAGGAGAGGTGTGGTGCCGCAGAGAAGATTAGCGCTGCCATAGTGGAGAGACGGACGCTAGGTTGGTTTTTAACGAAACACTATCTCTCCTTTGTTGACCCACCCGCCCCCTCCCTAATATAAACAAACACCATACTGTTGTACTTGTCTTTCTTGCACTAACACTTACTAGCACTGATTTGGCTTATAGCTGCTTTTATGTGGATGGTTTCTACTCTCAATAAAGTTGATACGTGATTGTCTTACCAACCTTAGTTTAATGCAGTAACTGTAAGTTCCTCTGGATAAGAGCCGGCGCTAAATGACCAATATGTCAAAAAAGGTTGCTGTTTCAGTCTTTTGTCCTGTGTATTATGTTTACTCTCAAGGGTGTTTTAATGATGACAATAACATGTATTTATTATCAGGTGACCAGATCTCAGAGTTGACAGAGGAGTCAGAGTCCCTGAGACTGGCCCTGCAGACCTCTAAATGTCAGCTCTCTGATGTCATGGAGATGCTGGAGACGCTGGAGCTGGCCAAAGGTAAGGACCAGAAACCCAAATTGTGGACCTCTGGAAATTACAAATTCTATTATCTAATTTTATCTTTGTAATATGCCTCATTTTAATAGTGCTAGCATCTAATTGGTTTAATTTTAGTGCTTTAGGCAAATGTATAGATAGTGAAAAGCTTTTTATTTTATTTATGAATTAATGAAGATATGATTCTTCCATCCTGAAGGTGGTTGGAGCGAGAGGTTCTTCCAGGTGGAAAGCGAACTGAAGAGGGTTCGTTCTGAGAAGGCCAATCTGGAGAAACACATCCTCTCCATGGAGGCTGATTTGGAGTGCCTGACAGAGCAGAAAGTCACGCTGGAGAGGGAGATGGAGGCTAGCCGCAAAGCTAAATGTGACCTGGCCCAGCAGCTTGCCACCCTCACCTCAGAGAACGGACAACTCAGACAGGAGCTAGTGTCCTGCAGCGAGGATAGAGATGAGCTGGAACAGTCAGTGGCACAGTGGAAGGATAAGGCAGAGAGTCTGGAGAAGACAAACGTGGATACTAGAGAGGTTATTAAGATCTTAGAGGAAGATATCAGAAATGGGAAGAGGGAATCTGATGTGACGTCCGCTAACCTGGAGAGTCTGCAGAAGGAGAGAGGTCAGCTGGTGCTGCAGTGTCAGACGCTAGAGAAGACCATCACCCTGCAGAGCGGGGAGAAGGACAACCTGATTAACCAACTGAACAGCTTCAAAGATAACCAGAGCTCTGCGAGCAGAGACACTGAGTCCATGGCCTCTAAGATCCAGTCTCTGGAAGGGGAGATATCTAGACTAGCCCAGTCTCTGGAGTCTTCTCTGCTAGAGAAAGGAGAGATAGCCTCACGCCTCAACTCAACCCAGGAGGAGGTGGCCCAAATGAGGTCGGGCATCGAGAGGCTCCAGGTCCGCATAGAGTCCGACGAGAGAAAGAAAAAACACATGAGCGAACTGCTGAAGGCTGCCCGGAGGAAAGCTGATGCTCTTCAGGACCAGATAGACAAACAGGAGAGGGAGAGGGAAGACGCTGACCAAAACCTAGAGGAGGCTGTGCTTCAGGCTGAGACGGCCATGGCCCAACTGGAAGAGTTGGAGGAAGAGAAGAAGGAACTGGCCAGGAAGATTGAGGAGATGACCGCCAAACTGGACAGCCTGAGAAATGAGAAGGAGAGGCTTGAGAGAGCGCTCTCCCTGAAGAACGCAGAGATTGAGGAGCTGAAGGCAGCAAACCGAGCTGCCACTGAGGAACTGGAGAGAGGGATGAGAGAGGCGGAGGACAAACAGAGGGCAATGGTGGAAGAGTTACAGGCCCAGCTTGGCTCTGTGAGCTCTGAGCTGCAGAAATGCAGAGAAGACCTGGGGGGAGAGAAGGAGAGAAGGCGGTCTCTAACGGAGGAATGGGAGAAAGAGTGCGAGAGGCTGCAGTACTTAGTAGGTGAATGGAAGACTGAGGGGGAGAGGCTGAAGAAAGAGGTGGATCGACTGCAGGCTTTGGAGGTCGAGCGGCAGAAGGAGAGAGAGTTGCTGACTCTGAGACTGCAGGAGGACCTGGAGGCACAGCAGAACGAGATGGGGGACATCAGAGAGAACAACAACACCCTGCAGCAAGAGATGGAGAAGCTGCAGGCGCTACTGTCGGAGTGGGAGCAGAAAGAACAGGCTCAGTCTGCAGAGAGACTAGAACTACAGCAGCAGGCAGAAAGCTACAAGGTCAGTGGTTTTCTATAGTTCTATTGATATCATGTAGAATAGCCTATATTCTTAGTATTTGGGGTTTTCATTCATCCATACGAGACTGGAATGATCTTGGTACTTTGTACTTTTCAACCATGGTTAATGTGTTGGAAACAGAGACGTGTTCACCTGTGCCAGTATTCTAGTTCAGCAATGCAGTGTGTCAGTCACACTATGTATGTCCTCTTTCTAACACACTACGGACTCCTCCCTAGTTATCCCTGGAGGAGGTTACCTCAGAGAAGGAGGTGCTGAAGGCACAGCAGGAGGAGGAGGTGGCAGCCCTTAGGGGTGAGCTGACCTCGGAGCAGGAGGTGCTGAGGGGACAGTTGGCTGCAGCGGAGGAGGAGGTCAGAGGTCATCTGTCAGAGCTGAGCAGCCTGAGAACCAGAATGGAGGAGCTCAGCACTACCATCACACAGCAGGACAGCAGCAAACAGGTATACAGCCCTTGTCACATTGTTGCTTTACGGCCTGGAAATTCATTGCATTAAATTAGGAGTGAAAACCACTTGAAAATGTATTACTTTAAAAAAAAAAAAAAATCTGTGAGTGATTATTATGGTGACTAATATTATTTATCTGTGTCCTGTCTGGAGGTGTCTGAGCTGAGCTCCAGAGTGGCCCGTCTGTCTAAGGAGAGGGACTCAGCCCTCAGTAAGGTTAACCTGTGGATGAACTCCTGTAAACAGCTGGAGAAGGAGAGGGAGGCTCTTGTACTGGAGACCCAGCAACTACAGGCCAGCCAGACACCAGGTACCATTATCTACTACATTACCATCAATAATAAATGTCATTGATATATGAAAACAGTAAGGGCCCAAGAATTGAACCCTGGGGAACCCCACATGAATACTTACATTATTTGAAACAAGTGGTGGAAAAAGTACCCAATTTGTAATACTTGAGTAAAAGTAAAGATACCTTAATAGAACATTTCTCAAGTGAAAGTCACCCAGTAAAACACTACTTGAGTAAAACTATTTGGTTTTAAATATACTTAAGTATCAAAAGTAAATGTAATTGCTCAAATATACTTAAGTATTGAAAGTAAATGTATAAATCATTTCAAATTCCTTATATTGCAAACCAGGCGGCACTATGTTTTTATTTATTTTATTTACGGATAGCCAGGTGCACACTCCAACACTCAGACATAATTTACAGTGCATTTGGCAGGGATACAAACATTTGCCGTTTTGAATCCAAAATAGGTGACCTACATGATTCGTGTCGATCCGATGAGAAAGTTTGGGGGGGGGTGCTTTGGATCACTAAGGCTCAGCCAATCATTCACATAACAACAGAATGCAACGCGACTGAAGAGAGAAGAGACAACCAATTCTCTAGTTACAGCATCAGCTTTGTAAAGTCGAGAGTATAAAGGCAGTTTGTCAGTTAACAGCAGCGCGTCCCCTGAACCATAACCAAGAGGTAACGTTAGGTGAGAAGCCTGACCACGGAGACCAGGGGGTGAGAAGGTGATGAAAGCGTACTTCATGAGCTGTAACCGAAAAACAACTGGCATTTGGAAAGTTTGATGTGGGGGAGAAAGTGTGGTGGAACAAGTATTGTTAGCATTGTTAAGTAACGTTATCTTGCTAGCTTGATCGAATTATCCATTAGCTAGCCAGAGAAATGTTGAGCAACATTAGCCAACTTAACTGAACAAATAATTGAGTTTATGGTGTGAAAAATTGCAGGCTAATAACGTCAGACAGCTAACGTTACAACATCAGATGAGCTAACGTTAGTAACCTAACCAATTCGCTATAATATTAAAACTTCTTACGGCTGAGATCCCGTTAACGGGATCGATATGACAACAGCCAGTGAAAGTGCAGGGCGCCAAATTCAAAACAACAGAAATCTCATAATTAAAATTCCTCAGACATACAAGTATTTTACATTATTTTAAAGATACACTTCTTGTTAATCCCACCACAGTGTCTGATTTCAAAAAGGCTTTACAGCGAAAGCACCACAAACGATTATGTTAGGTCAGAGCCAAGTCACAGAAAAACACAGCCATTTTTTCAGCCAAAGAGAGGAGTAACAAAAATTTGAATTAGAGATAGAATTAATCACTAACCTTTGATGATCTTCATCAGATGACATTTATAGGACTTCATGTTACACAATACATGTATGTTTTGTTCGATAAAGTTCATATTTATATCCAAAAATCTTAGTTCACATTGGCGCGTTATGTTCAGTAATGTTTTTCCCCCAAAACGTCCGGTGATTTTGCAGAGAGCCACCTCAATTTACAGAAATACTCATAATAAACATTGATAAAGATACAAGTATTAAACATGGAACTTTAGATAAACTTCTCCTTAATGCAACCGCTGTGTCAGCTTTAAAAAAAACTTTACGGAAAAAGTACACCATGCTATAATCTGAGTACCGCGCTCAGAGCCCAAATGAGCCATAAAGATATCCGCCATTTTTTGGAGTCAACAGAAGTCAGAAATAGCATAAATATTCACTTACCTTTGATGATCTTCATCAGAATGCACTCCCAGGAATCCCAGTTCCACAATAAATGTTTGTTTTGTTCGATATAGTCCATCATTTATGTCCAAATACCTTCATTTTGTTTGCGCGTTCAGTCCAGTAATCCACATTCATGACGTGCAGGTCAGACGAAAAGTCAAACAATTCCATTACAGTTCGTAGAAACATGTCAAACGATGTATAGAATCAATCTTCAGGATGTTTTTAACATAAATCTTCAATAATGTTTCAACTGGAGAATTCCTTTGTCTTCAGAAATGCGATGGAAAGCAGGTCGCTCTCACGTGAGCGTGCATGTTCAGCTCGTGCCAGACACCTGACTCAAAGAGCTCTCCTTCCCTCATTCTTCACAGTAGAAGCATCAAACAAGGTTCTAAAGACTGTTGACATCTAGTGGAAGCCTTAGGAAGTGCAAAATGATCAATATCCCACTGTATATTGGATAGGCAAACCTCAAATTTCCCACTTCCTGGTTGGATTTTTTTCTCAGGTTTTTGCCTGCCATATGAGTTCTGTTATACTCACAGACATCATTCAAACAGTTTTAGAAACTTCAGAGTGTTTTCTATCCAAATCTACTAATAATATGCATATCTTAGCCTCTGAGCCTGAGTGGCAGGCAGTTTATTCTGGGCACATTTTCATCCAAGCTACTCCATACTGCCACCCAGCCATAAGAAGTTAACTGGTCTACGACTCCTTGCTGTTTCTCAACTTGCGTTAATTTCTTACTGGACTCTGGTAATCTGTGTGAAATGTTAACTAGCTAACTAACTAACTAATATCTGTGAACTAATGTTTTCCCTCTACTGTATGTGGTTAATTTGTTAATTTGTTGTTAAACAAGTGTATTGAGGGATCAAGTGGAGCTGGGCCTGGCTTAAGCTGGATGCCACTATAGAGGTGAAAGGAACACCACACACTTTCCCCTTTTCTCACTTGTTCAGTATTGTGGATAAAAAGGGCTATGCCAGGTGTACTCTGCCTGAAAGAGATGAATTATGCCAACAAAGGGTATCGTGCTCTGCTGGCACATTGTAGAACAGATGTCCACAGGCAGAAAGTGTAATATTGTGTAGTCCAAAGACATTGCTTTTGTTGTGTTGAACTTGACAGTAACACTTGTGAGTGAAGGGGGATTATAAAATGATTTACTCAGTGAACGTTATTTTTGCACCCATGTAGCCTTGTGCACTTGATCGTCGTCTACTATAGTGGCCAGTATAATAGAGCAAAAATAGAGTGCCTGTTTGTTTTATTATATTTCTACTTTAAGATGGGGTTTTTTCTTTCCCAAGTACAATATTTAGATGTGTGTGTTGTCACAAGCGTTCTATTATAAAGGCTGTCGTGGGTAACTGTTATATTAGTGTATCGTTCTCATTTGCAGTAAAGTCTAGGCAACAAATAACCTTGGATTGCTTTCTTTACATTTTTTTGCTGTGAGTTAGGTTCACATTAGCCACTTTTTCTTTTACACGCACAGACTGATCATGTAGATCGTATTCGTTGTTGTTTAATTAGTTAAAACCTGCATTTCCCCCTAGCGGGGATTTGTTGCATGTTTCACCTTTTTGCGCCTTCAGCAGTTTGCATCCCTGATTTGGAAAGTGTTCAAACCACTTGACTTTTTTCACATTTTGTTACGTTACAGCCTTATTCTAAAATGGATTAAATGAATTAAAAATCCTCATCAATCTACACACAATACCCCATAATGACAAGGCGAAAACAGTTTATTCCAATTTTTTGAAATTTTATTATAAGTAAAAAATAGAAAAACAGAAACCTTGATTACATAAGTATTCAGACCCTTTGCTATGAGACTCTAAATTGAGCTCAGGTGCATCCTGTTTCCATTGATCAACCTTGAGATGTTTCTACAACTTGATTGGAGTCCTCCTGTGGTATATTCAATTGATTGGACATGATTTTGAAAGGAATACACCTGTCTATGTAAGGTCCCACAGTTGACAGTATGTCAGAGCAAAACCCAATCCATGAGGTTGACAAAATTGTCCGTAGAGCTTCGAGACAGGATTGTGTTGAGGCACATCTAGGAAAGGGTACCAACAAGAACACAGTGGCCTCAATCCGTCTGAAATGGAAGAAGTTTGGAACCACCAAGACTCTTCCTAGAGCTGGCCGCCTGGCCAAACTGATCAATCAGGGGAGATGTCTGATGAAGCCAAGATTGAACTCTTTGGCCTGAATGCCAAGTGTCACGTCTGGAGGAAACCTGGCACCATCCCTACGGTGAAGCATGGTGGTGGCAACCTCATGCTGTAGGGATGTTTTTCAGAGGCAGGGACTGGGAGACTAGTCAGGATCGAGGCAAAGATAAACGGAGCAAAGTACAGAGGGATCCTTGATGAAAACCTGCTCCAGAGTGCTCAGGTCCTCAGACTGGGGCGAAGGTTCACCTTCCAACAGGACAACGACCCTAAGCACACAGCCAAGACAACGCAGAAGTGGCTTCAGAACAGGTCTCTGAATGTGCTTGTGGCCCAGTCAAAGCCCGGACTTGAACCCAATCGAACATCTCTGGAGAGACCTGAAAATAGCTGTGCAGCGACTATCCCCATTCAACCTGACAAAGCTTGAGAGGATCTGCAGAGAAGAATTGGAGAAACTTCTCAAATACAGGTGTGCCGAGCTTGTGCGTCATACCCAAGGCTCGAGGCTGTAGTCGCTGCCAAAGGTGCGCCAACAAAGTACTGATGAGGAAAAATAACTATTTCACCCATTTTAGAATAATGCTGTAACATAAACAATGTGGAAAATGTCAAGGGGTCTGAATACTTTCTGAATGCACTGTACAAACTAAGCACTTGTGTTAAGTGAGTCCTCCAGACCAGAGACAATGGGGATGACCCAGGGATGATCTCTTTATAAGTGCATGAATTTGACCATTTTCCTGTCCCACTAGCCATACAAAATGCAAGGAGTTCTTTTGGGTGTCAGCGAAAATGCATGGAGTAAAAAGTACATTATTTTCTTTAGGGATGTAGTGAAATAAAAGTAATTGGTCAAAAATATTAATAGTAAAGTACAGATACCCCAAAAAACTACTTAAGTAGTACTTTAAAGTATTTTTTCCTAAGTACTTTACACCGCTGTTTGAAACAACTTCAGATTGTAGAACGTCATATTAGATTTAATTGACAGGAACAATGCACATTAATCATCATTTCTGTAAATGTTGCTAAAACAGATTTAGATTTTTTTGCCCCTTTTTTTTTCTCTCCATGTAAAACACAAACCCATTTTCATGTAAAATCTCCCTGTCGTTCCAGCTAGTGAAGAGAGCAGTGATGAGGCACAGAAGAGGAGCATTGAGGAGGTGCAGACTGAACTCAAAGAGTTGAAGAAAGCTCTAGAGGAGAGGAGTGAGGAGGCACAGGTGCTCAGCAAGACTCTAGCAGAGAGAAGCAGGGAGTTGGGGGTGCAGAAGAGGAGCAGTGAGGCTGAACTGGAGGAGCTTACTGCAGCCTTGGAGGAGAGGAGCAGGGAGGCGGACGAGAGCATGGATAAATACTGCAGCCTGATGGTCCGTGTCCACAAGCTGGAGGAGACCAACGACACGCTGGAAACACGTCTGGAGCGCTTTGTCACGCAAACCACTAGCAGCACGGCTAACAATGCTAGCAGCACGGCTAACAATGCTAGCAACACGGCTAACAATGCTAGCAACAACACACCCAGGAGAAAGTCAGGCAGGAGGTCAGCCGCCAGGGTACAGGAACCACTCATACCGTCGTGTCCCGCAAAGATGGACTCTGAGAACACGGTGCCTGCTGGTCAGGGTCAGGGTTCGTTGGGGAAGAGGGGTTGTGGTGCGCTAGCAGCTAGCGACAACAGCAACACTCCATTTAAAGCACAGGAGGCCCTGCTGAACACTGCCAAGAGGATCAAAGCAACAGCAACCACGCCCAAACCAGGAAGTAGACAGGAAGAGGAGGAGTTTAGGCCAGAGGGACTTCCTGAGCTGGTGCAGAGAGGTGAGACCTGGGAACATGGTGTATGGATGATGGATTCCAACAATAACTTTGTTCTTATTGAAGCATAATAACCTGAGCTACTACTATCAGCCTCATGTTCGATTTGTCTCATGTCTCAGGGTTTGCTGATATCCCTCTAGGAGAGGCCAGTCCCTTCATCATGAGGAGAACCGCAGTGCAGCGATGTAGCCCTCGTCTGGCCGCCGCACGACACACTGCCACCACCCCCTCTGTAACCCCCCAACACAAGGTGAGTTTCAACACACACACACACACACAAGACGGAGCACCTGCAGATTGTCACATGCAGCCAGAAACACGGCCCCACACTGCACACGAGACACCCACAGGGGGCAGCAGAGTCCTGAAGGTGAGCCACACACTGCAGTTAAATTACAGTGTGTCACTGGTCAGCAGAGAGTGATATAAGCCAAGATAAGCCATGGGAGAGATGGAGGGTAGAGAAGAGACTTGTCAGTAAAAGAAGGTGTGAGATGGTTGTTGTTAGAGCCGATTTGGGCATATTTTGTATAAAAGACTGAACATACTGAGCTCCATGTACATTTGTGTAAATATATTAAATATTAATGTATATGATGAAATATTAGGTACGTACCTTTATGATTTATTTACCGGATTGAGATATATTCATTTGTTATTAGTGTAACTCAGTTTTTGGCCCCCCCTCTTGCCCATTCATTGTACTGTGTTAATTGTGTTAGTATAAAGGCAGGAAGTTGGGCCTTCGGGGGGAGGAGTCCTTGCTAGATGCGGGAGCGGTATAGTTTTTTGACCATACAGACATATAGACATACAGACATACATACAGAAAGACAGACAGGTCATATTATATTATGTATTTGCATTTCAAGTAATCTCTGCTTTAAGTTGATTGGAGAATACCTTTTTGTTAGATAAGAAGAATAAACATTTTTTGTTGCACCATATCCCTGGATCTCATTGAATGTTTGGCCGTTTGGAAACGTTAAGTGTGGACTGTATGCGTCCGAAACAACCCCGCTTCAGGCTTGGGCAGTGGCTATGGTAAAGAGGAAAGGAAGCCACTACATTCAAGTCAAAAAACTCCGTGAAGGATTACTACCGGAAGGAAATCTCCGGTTCGGACACACGCTGGATTTTGTTCTATTTGTAATTGCATTCGGACCATAAGGACAGCTCGCTTGGAAGGATTTGAACTCCTAGATTTCGCCAGCCGTGAGTAACCACTGCGAATGAATGAGCTGCCCTGTTCAATGCGATCGTTTGATCATGCATATTATGGAAGCGCAAATGTGCTTATAATTGGAATGTTTGATAAACTTGGGAATGGAATTCAAAATACAGCGCTGTGAAAACAATTAAGAAGTTTAAGTTTGGGGAACACAGATCCTATGCACAATGTAGCCTAATCATATATCTAATATTTGGCCTAACGTGGAAATGCAATGCATCAACGCAACGAATGCAACTTAAGGATCTAAAGATACTGCGTGTTAACTTCATTAAAGGGACAAAACCTCAACGGGATGAAATGTTTAAAACGCATCTAAAATGCCAAACTTGCACATGTGCAATTCAAAATGGGTCAATATGCTGAAATGGATGACTGTGTTTTTAAAGATTAAAGGAGGTCTAAAGGGGCATTACGTTTAAACAATCAAACCAACAACCGTGTCATTGTAAATTGAGTGAACTAAAAGTGAATGATGGAGGAGGAAATCCCAAATAAGACTCCACTGGAGAGGGCAGAGGAGCATCTAAATTCACTCTATGCAGCCCGGAGAGGCAAACTTGGAGTGTGTACACGCAAAATGAATGAAATAAAAGTCCTTCTTGTTGGAGGAAACATTGCAACTGTGAATGAGAGTCTTGAAGCATTTGATGCTGTGCTCAATGACTTTAAGAATGCTCATGAATCTGTGCTAGAGCTGGTCACAGAGGAGGAACAGGAACAGGAGAGCATTAACTATTATCAACCAAGAATGAGAACTTATGAACATTTCCTGAAAGAGGTGGAAATATGGAAAAAGGCTGAAGTTGAGCCACAAACGCTCATTGAACCACATGACAGCATTTCCAATGTGTCAAAAATATCAAGTAAAACTAAGTATTCTAAGACTGCTTCCTCAGTGTCCTCTGAACGCCTTAAAGCCGAGGCAGAACGAGCAGCTCTACTAGCTCGCCAAGCATCATTACAAGACAAGCATGCATTGGAACTGGAGAAAGCTCAACTGAATGTTAGGATGGAAAAAATGGCACTGGAAACGGACATAGCAGCATATAATGCCAAACTGAAGGTCCTGGAGAGTACTGAGTCAACTTCTCAATCCCATTCTGTGGCAGCCCATTTACTAAGCCAAGAAGATGGAATGAACTCTTATTTTGAGAAACAGGAACCAGAGGTCTATGTGGAACCTGAACCATCACCTGTTGAGTTTGCTGCATTAGGTGCAGTTCCAAAGACCCCACTACAAAGAGTTTTACAACAACCGACCACAAAGCCATCAAACCCTATTCCGAAAACAGTCGTAAACCACACTCTTCAGCAGCCAACAGCAAGGTCTAGCAATCAACACAGAATCAACACTGCGGGTATCAGCCATAATACCAGCCATGATAACCTCTCTACTGTCATGCAAAGGCAGAATGAAATTGCTGACCTCCTTGTACTACAGCACAAACAAGCCACACTCCCTGTTAGGGAGATACCTATGTTTGACGGTGATCCTCTAAACTTTAGGCCATTCATGCGTGCATTTGAGCATGGTATAGAAAATAAGACAAGCAGTCACCAGGATAGGCTCTATTACCTGGAACAATACACCTCTGGTCAGCCCAAGGATCTGGTCCGTAGTTGTCTGCATATGGAAGCCAGAAGAGGCTATGCAGTAGCTAAGAGGTTGTTAAAGGAACACTTTGGCAATGAAATCAAAGTCACCACTGCTTACATGGAAAAGGCTTGGAACTGGACAAACATCAAACCCGATGATGGAAAGGGACTGGGTGGTTATGCACTCTATCTAAGAGGTTGCTGTAACGCTATGCAAGACCTACAGAACATGGAAGAGCTTAATCTTCCCTCCAACATAAAGCTGATCATGTCAAAACTTCCCTACAAACTAAGGGAAAAATGGAGGTCTATGGCATGTGATATTTTAGAGAGAAGTCACCTGAGGGCCCAGTTCAGTGACCTGGTAACGTTCATGGAAAAACAGGCCAAAATACTGCAGGATCCGTTGTATGGAGATATTCAAGATCCCCTGTACAACAAAAGGTTTTTAAAACCCAAAACAGAAGCTGACTTTAAACAGCAGTTCAAGTCCAAGAGTAGGGGAAGCAGCTTTGCCACTACAGTAGCTGTAGTGGCAGATTGTGACTCTGAAAAACCTTTAAAAGAACAAACATTCAAAGTAAAGAGACCAGGCACCTACCCTTCTGATGCTCCCAGTATCTCATGTATATTTTGTGCTGGTGCGCATTTATTGGTCGACTGCCAACAGGTGAAGGCACAGCCACATGAATTCAAGGTTGAGTTTCTGAGATCAAAAGGCCTTTGTTTTGGCTGTTTGATGAGAGGACACTTAAGCAGAGAATGTAAAAGAAGGATGACCTGTCAGAGCTGTCAAAGAAAGCACCCCACTATCCTGCACATTGAAGGAAGAGAGAGATTTAGATCTCAAAAGGCAGATATGAGTGGTGTAGCAGTAAAGCGGGAGGAGACTGTCAGCAGTGCTCTTGTTTCACTGGAAGCTGGTGAAGATACCGGGGCCGGTACAGATTGTGCACTTGCAATTGTGCCAGTTCAAGTAAAGGTGGCAAATGGAAGCAAGTCTGTGTTAACCTATGCGTTTCTCGATTCTGGTAGCTCAGCAACATTTTGTACGGAGAGACTCATGAGGCAGTTGCAAGCTAAAGGCAGTGCGACTGAAATTCTGCTACGCACAATGGGGCAGGAGAGTCCTACCAAGAGCTTTGAGATATCTGGATTAGAGATTGGCAATGTGGAAGGCGACACATTTCTTGCATTACCAAAGGTCTACACCCAACATAAGATCCCAGTGACAAGAGAGAACATTCCCACTCAGAAAGATCTCAAAAGGTGGCCATACCTGAAAGAGGTTCAGTTGAAGGAGATTGATGCCGACGTCGAACTTCTGATTGGCGTAAATGCTCCAAAGGCAATGGAACCCTGGCAAATCATAAATAGCCAAGGCAACGGACCGTATGCAGTGAAAACCCTCTTTGGATGGGTGATGAATGGTCCTCTCAACAGTTGTACCATGGCAGAAGAATCTGGGCGTCCTACGGTGATGGCCAATCGTATCTCAATGGCCGACCTGGGGGTTCTTCTTGTAAATCAGTACAACCATGACTTCCCTGAGAGAGAGTATGAAGAGAAAAGTGAGATGTCAGCTGAGGATCGTAGGTTTATGGAGATTGTATCAAGCTCCATAACCCTCAAAGACCATCACTACTACTTACCGTTGCCCTTTCGCAACAAAGATGTAGTCCTGCCAAACAACCGTGACATGGCAAAGCAGCGGGCTCTAAATATTATCAGGAAGTTCAAGAAGGACAAAGGTTACGCTGCAGAGTACAAAGGCTTCATGGAAGAGATGATAACAAAAGGTTACGCCGAGAAGGTACCACAAGAACAGCTCCTCAGAGAGAAAGGCAAGGTATGGTACATACCACACCATGGCGTTCACCATAAGCGCAAAGGAACGATACGAGTGGTGTTTGACTGTTCATCATCCTATAAAGGTACATCTCTTAACAGTGAACTCCTTCAAGGCCCTGACCTGGCAAACACGCTTATAGGAGTCTTGCTAAGATTTCGGCAAGAGCACATTGCCATGATGGCAGACATCGAAGGAATGTTCCATCAAGTACGTGTCCATGAAGATGACTTAGACTTCCTGCGATTCCTATGGTGGCCGGATGGTGATACTAACAAAAGATTGGAGGAGTACAGAATGACAGTACATCTTTTCGGTGCTATATCCTCTCCAAGTTGTGCAAACTTTGCACTGCGAAAGACTGCAGAAGACAACTGTGAGAGGTACGATGAAGAGGTGATTCAAACAGTCAAGTCCAACTTCTATGTTGATGACTGCCTCAAGTCAGTGGCCACAGAAGAACAAGCCATAGCTCTCACAAGAAACCTCAGGGATGTGTGCTCTCAAGGTGGGTTCAAATTGACCAAGTGGGTCAGCAACAGCCGCACTGTACTAGCTTCTATCCCTGATGAACACAAAGCCAAGCAGATAAAAGAACTGGACCTGGACAGAGAAAAGCTGCCTGTTGAAAGAGCACTTGGAATCCGATGGAACATTGAAAGGGATGTGTTTACCTTCCAGGTCACTGTCAAGAACAGACCCCTTACAAGAAGAGGTATTCTCTCAACTGTCAGCTCTATTTATGATCCATTAGGTTTCCTCGCCCCATTCGTATTAAAGGCAAAGCAAATTCTTCAAGTGCTCTGCAAGCTAAAGTGTGGATGGGACGAAGTCATCCCTGAAGAACACTCTATTTCATGGAAGAGATGGCTCTCAGAGCTGGACCAGCTCTCCAGATTCCAGATAGACAGGTGTATGATGCCTGAGAACTTTGGTCAAATCAAGACCGCACAGCTGCATCACTTCGGTGATGCAAGTGAACAAGGTTATGGCACGGCAAGCTACCTTAGGTTCACAAACGTTATGGAAAAGGTCCACATCGCATTCATACTGGGGAAATCAAGGGTGACTCCACTCAAGCAGATGACGATCCCCAGACTGGAACTTGCTGCAGCAACATTGGCAGTGCGAGTGGACAGGATGTTAAGGTTGGAGCTCCAGATTGAACTTGAGGAGTCAACTTTCTGGACAGACAGCCAGTCGGTGCTAAAATACATCCGCAACGATACCAAGAGATTCCATACTTTTGTGGCTAATAGGGTTGCTATGATCCGTGACCTATCGAAAGCAAAACAGTGGAGGTATTTGAACTCCAAACACAACCCAGCCGATGATGCCTCAAGAGGATTACATGTTGAAACTTTCCTGAACTCAAAGAGATGGCGCAAAGGACCAGAATTCCTGGAGAAAACAGAAACACAATGGCCGAAAGTCCCCGAGGAGCTTGGCTCCATCCCTCCAGATGATCCAGAGGTGAGAAAAGACGTCATCGTAAACAGTACATGTGTGGAAGAAAAGAGTCCGACCAGCAAACTGATTGAGTACTATTCAACATGGAACAGCTTGAAGAAAGCAGTTGCCTGGATGCTGAAACTGAAGAGACTTCTACTACAGTTAAGCCAGAAAAGGAAAGTTCTCACCCAAACTGATCCAGGATCAGATCAGAGTCTGACAAACTCACTGAAGGAACAAATTGACAAGTTCAAACTGACGTTTGGAAAAGAAAGTCTGTCTGTAGATGACCTAGATGAAGCAGAAAAGGTCATCATTCGATTTGAGCAACGACAGCACTTTAAACAAGAAATTGCACTAGTTGTAAAAGGAAAACAATGTGCCAAGAGAAGCGGCTCAATCTGTAAGCTTGATCCAATAGTTGACAATGGCATTCTGAGAGTAGGAGGAAGGTTAAGCAAAGCTGCTATGCCTACGGAACTAAAGAATCCTATGATCCTGCCCAAAGACTCCTACATCTCCAGACTGATCTTACTCCACATCCATGAGCAGGTTGGCCACTCTGGGAGAGGTCACATGCTTTCTAGACTTCGCCAGCGATATTGGATACCCTGTGCCAACTCCTTAGCAAGGAAGATCCTTAAGAGCTGTGTCTTCTGCAGGCGGATGCAAGCTAGAGCCGGGGAACAGAAGATGGCTGACCTTCCACAAGATCGGGTAGCACCTGATTTGCCGCCTTTCACCCATGTGGGCATAGATTACTTTGGCCCCATAGAGGTGAAGCGAGGCCGCGTTCATGTGAAGCGGTATGGTGTGATCTTTACTTGCCTTGTGAGTCGAGCTGTCCATCTAGAAGTTGCTAGTTATCTGGATACTGATTCCTGCATCAATGCCCTGCGCAGGTTCATCTGTCGAAGGGGCCCAGTAACAAGTATCAGAACAGACAATGGCACCAACTTTGTTGGAACACACAGAGAGCTAGGAGAAGCTCTGAAAGAGCTGGATCACAACAAGATTCAAAATAAATTACTGAAGGAAGGAGTGACATGGTCATTCAACCCTCCCTCTGGAGCCCACCATGGGGGGGTATGGGAGAGGTTGATCCGACTGGTGAAAAAGATCCTCTATTCAGTCCTTAAAGAGCAAGTACTGGATGATGAGGCTTTGCAGACAGCCTTGTGTGAAGTTGAGGCGATTATGAACGACAGACCAATCACTACTGTAACAAATGACCCTAACGATCTAGAACCCCTGACTCCGAACCATCTGCTTCATCTGAAAGCAAAGCCAGTCCTGCCACCAGGACTATTCCAGAGAAGTGACCTATACTCACGAAGGAGATGGAAGCAAGTACAATATATCACTGACCTCTTCTGGAAGAGATGGATCAGGGAGTATCTTCCACTTATGCAGGAGCGGAACAAGTGGAACAAAACTAAGAGAAACTTCAGTCCTGGTGACCTTGTGGTCATCGTTGATGACACCGCCCCAAGGAACTCTTGGCTAATGGGGCGTGTGGTGAAGGCTTTGCCAGGGGCCAAAGGTCTTGTCCGGAGCGTCATGGTTAAGACTAAGACCAATATCTTACAGAGACCTATCAATAAACTCTGTCTGCTCCTTGAGGCGACGAAGTGAGACACACACACACACACACACACACACAGTGCTCCATCTTTGAATCACGTGCACCTCTGATTCGTTGATGTCGTACTCTTACATTCTTTGATGTCATACATTTTTTGGACGTCAAACTCTTGACATTTTTTGGAAGTTGAACACCTTTACACTTCAACTCAGACTGAGATCTATGGACTATTTTCCTATATGGCACCTTGTATATTTGTATATAGCTATGAACTGTAATGGTGCTCTGGTATAGAATGTTTTTGTATTGGCTCTACGTTTGAATATTAAGTAATTGTTGTGCATTCAGTGCAGTCAACAATTAGGGGCCGGTATGTTAGAGCCGATTTGGGCATATTTTGTATAAAAGACTGAACATACTGAGCTCCATGTACATTTGTGTAAATATATTAAATATTAATGTATATGATGAAATATTAGGTACGTACCTTTATGATTTATTTACCGGATTGAGATATATTCATTTGTTATTAGTGTAACTCAGTTTTTGGCCCCCCCTCTTGCCCATTCATTGTACTGTGTTAATTGTGTTAGTATAAAGGCAGGAAGTTGGGCCTTCGGGGGGAGGAGTCCTTGCTAGATGCGGGAGCGGTATAGTTTTTTGACCATACAGACATATAGACATACAGACATACATACAGAAAGACAGACAGGTCATATTATATTATGTATTTGCATTTCAAGTAATCTCTGCTTTAAGTTGATTGGAGAATACCTTTTTGTTAGATAAGAAGAATAAACATTTTTTGTTGCACCATATCCCTGGATCTCATTGAATGTTTGGCCGTTTGGAAACGTTAAGTGTGGACTGTATGCGTCCGAAACAACCCCGCTTCAGGCTTGGGCAGTGGCTATGGTAAAGAGGAAAGGAAGCCACTACAGTTGTATTCAGTCAGTCAGCCTAACCTGGGTCACATCTGCAATGGGGACCCTCTTTTCTCGGCTTAGAAAATCACTCTTGACTACGGCTCGCTGGAGACCTGATAACATACACATTCACTCACACACGTCTCCATCCAATTGGCGAACAGATTTTTGAAAGATGCTACCATGTCAAATGAACAATAGAATTATAGAATTGTACCGGCATTTTTTCGCAAGACATTTGTGAGACGGCTTCCTCTCTCGGGCCCATTTCAGGAATAGCACTTAAAAGAACACCCTCTCCATAACTTCAGTCTAATGAAAGATCACATCCATATTGGGGGCATATTAACTTGTGGTGAAGCCTCCCTGTGGTAGTTGCAGAGCACAGGAGGTTGGTGGCACCTTAATTGGGGAGAATGGGCTTGTGGTAATGGTATCAAATACATCGAACACTTGGTTTCCATGTGTTTGATGCCATTCCATTTGCTCTGTTCCAGCCATTATTATAATCCGTCCTCCCCTCAGCAGCCTCCAGTATTGCAGAGGAACTTTGTTATGCTGTAACTAGTTTGTCATACCACCAGGTACCTTAGAAGCTGGGGGGGTGGACCATTTAACTTTAGGAAGACAGGGAGAGTCCACTCATGTCTCTGTCCATAACATGACCATTTAAAACCCTTTCCTACTCTTGCAGGTGCTGGAGTCCCTGTCCCTTCAGAGCCCTGTCGGCATGGCAACTCTGTCTGACAGCCCTGGTGGGAAAGGCCTGTGTGTTAGTCCCGCCCCCAGTGGCGAGGAGAGGCGTGGCCGTCGGTCCCTGAGCACACGGAAGACTCCGGAACAGAGGGAGAAACGCAAAGAGGCCATGATGACATCATCACGCCAAGAGGAGAACTGCCAAGTGCAGTAACATAGCAACTAACTAACCTGTACAGTCATTACCAGCAGTAGATGCCAGTAACACCTCAGCCCAAACCAATGCGATGACAGAATACTGATGTCAGAATGTCTGAAATAGCAGACCTGTAAGCTGCATTACTAATGTCATTTATCTGCTGTCTGTGGTACAGTAGTACAGATGGAATGTGATTCTCCAATGTGAGCTGTAGATATTAAATGTTTCTGTGTTTTGTTCTGAACCTGTTTTATACTTTCTATTCCTCCTGATTTACTACTGCTGTTAATAGCACAACAATAAAAAATAAAAAGCTTTTATAGGGCTGGTTTTCCAGACCCAAATGAATCCTACTGGACTAGAAAGCATGCCTCGATGGAGAATCTCCATGCCATTGGAACTTAATGTGTGTCTGTGGAAACTAGCCCATAAAGTCGTATAGGATAAACTCCAATACCTAGTTCTGTAGCGTTACGGGTCTTTTCTGTGTCAATAACTAATAATTCCACTTCACTCCAGCTCATTGGTTGTTCATAATGATATAACTGCTGTTTTACTAAACTTTGTAATCACATTTGCTTGACTGTGTGTCTTTTAACCTATGGTCTCACATCAGTGTACATATGATTTCATTTTGCTTTGTCTTACATGGTATTTTCTCACTCCGTCTGACTCTTCAGTCAGACGGCGACTAGTCTGTCGACACACACAGCTCAGGAAATCAATAATCCTGCTTTTTGAAGCCATAGGGAGAGAGATCTCACTGCACAAAATACCCCTGTATCAAGATCTGACACATGTCAATCACCACCAATCATATTCGTTGACACGTCCTCACATCTCAAGTATGCGTTTGATTCCTTGTTGACTAATTGTATGAAATTAATCTTAAAAGTTACGGTGCTCATTGCTGTCACCATGAAAATATTCCCCCCCCCCCCCCCCAAATAACAAAATGTTACAGACTTACAGACCAGGGCTTTTGATATTTAAACTTAATACTGGGTCTAAAAACGTGAATGAAATGTTTCCCTATGGGATCACTATTATACAAACCATGGGAATGTACCATTTCTCTATTTAAACAGGGAAGTTTATACCTTAACTTCAAGTCTTGTCAGTCAAATTTCAAGATGTAACGTATAGCCCTACGGTACTTGATGCAGTCGACACTACAAAGAACCATCATTTATAACCCAACAAACGTAATACGGTGATGGATTTTGTATTTGTTTACAGTAACAAAAACCACACGAACCAGTATAACTCCAGCACTCCCAAATAAAGAATGAAAAAGGTAGAGTTTTTGTTAGTTTGACTTAAAGAATCTGTGCATGAAGCTGTTCCTTCTGGGATTGAACTGAGTCTACCACAGACGGGAATAAAGTTTATAATGTTTAATCACAGTCCTGGCAGAGACTCTGCACTTTAAATGGCTGTTACCTTTAACCACTGTTAAAACAGGCCCCAGGAGCGGAGATAAGACACGTTGAAATACAAGTTTAATATAAAAATGATGGTATGTTCAGGTTTTAAGCTTCATCTTCCATTCTAAAGGGTAATGTGAGTACCCATATTGTTTGTGTTTTGGAACCTAGACTAGTGCACCTCTAACTGTAAAATTTATAATTTAATGTAATCCACAGTGGAAATATATTTCAGTTACCAAATTGTAGAAATGGGATATTTGTGTGGAGGTGAAGGAGGGTCTTTATTTTGATATCAGTGGAGGCTGCTGGAGCGAATGGAATGGTACCAAACCATGTGTTTGATGCATTTGATACCTTTCTACACATTCCGTTCCGGCCATTACCACGAGCCCGTCCTCCCTGATTAAGGTGCCACCAACCTCCTGTGGTGTGTAGTGTTTGGGTATTATACATGTAAGATTCTTGGTTCTGCAGGGATCACCTGAACCGTCCTTTCAGCTGTAAAGGAGAAATAATTGGTTGAGAGTATTGTGTGTGTGTGTACGTAGGCTATATCGGCGTGTATGTTGGACGTGTGAGAGAACAAAAGAGAGACCAATGGGATAAAGAGAAGATGAGGACAGTTAATATTATAATATCTGATGGACAGACCACGTAAACATAGCATCTGCCCAGATTACGCAAGGTTTTAGTTCTGGGTTAATCGAAATTACACCCAAAATGTCATACATCTCAGTTTCTAAGGTCACTGCTGTTCAGAAACAGTCAGTTAAAAAAAGTCCAGTGAAAGGTGCAGTAGTCCGATTTACAGCAGGGGATAGGCCTTCATCTTCACATCCGGATCAATATACACTGAAGAAATATATATAAACGCAACATGTGAAGTCCTGGTCTCATGTTTCATGAGCTGAAATTTTTCATACGCACAAAAACTTATTTCGTAAAAATTTTGTGCACAAATTTGTTTACATTTCTGTTAGTGCCAACATAATCCATCTGCCTGACAGGTGTGGCATATATCAAGGAGCTGATTAAACAGGATGTTCATTACACAGGTGCACCTTGTGCTGGGTACAATAAAAGGCCACTAAAATGTGCCGTTTTGTCACACAACACAATGCCACAGATGTCTTTTTTGAGGGAGCGTGCAATTGGCATGCTGACTGCAGGAATGTCCACCAGAGCTGTTGCCAGAGAATTAAATGTTAATTTCTCTACCATAAACCGCCTTCAATGTCATTTTAGAGAATTTGGCAGTATGTTAAACCGGCCTCACAACTGCAGGCTACGTGTTACCACACCAGCTCAGGACCTCCACATCCGGCCTCTTCACCTGCGGGATCGTCTGAGACCTGCCACCCAGACAGCTGATGAATCTGTGGGTGTGCACACCCAAGAATCTCTGCACAAACTGTCAGAAACCGTCTCAGAGAAGCTCATCTGCGTGCTCGTCGTCCTCACCAGGGTCTTGACCTGACTGCAGTTTGGCGTTGTAACCAACTTCAGTGGGCAAACACTCCCTTTTAATGTCCACTGGCACACTGGAGAAGTGTGCTCTTCACGGATGAATCCCGGTTTCAGCTGTACCGGGCAGATGGCAGAGTGTCCCATGGTGGCGGTGTGGTTATGGTATGGGCAGGCATAAGCTACGGACAACGAACACAATTGCATTTTATCAATGGCAGTTTGAATACACAGAGATACTGTGACGAGATCCTAAGGCCCAATGTCGTGCCATTCATCCGCCGCCATCACCTCAACATGATAATGCATAATGTCGCAAGGATCTGTACACAATTCCTGGAAGCTAAAAATGTCCCAGTTCTTCCATGGCCTGCATACTCACCAGACATGTCACCCATTGATCAGGTTTGGGATGCTGTGGATCGACGTGTATGGCAGCGTGTTCCAGTTCCCGCCAATATCCACCAACCTCACATAGGCATTGAAGGGGAGTTGGACAACATTCCACAGCCCACAATCAACCGCTTTATCAACTCTGCTAAGGAGATGTGTCTCTCTGCATGAGGCAAATGGTGGTCACACCAGATACTGACTGGCTTTATTTTCTCTGTCCCCTAACCTAATACATTATGAAACACTTGAGTAGTTGAATCGGGTGTGTTAGTGCTGGGCTGGAACAAAAGTGTGCAGTCCTATGGGTTGGATTTGTGGGTACCAGAAAGTGGGACATACTGTGCCCTCAGAAAGCATTGAGACCCCTTGACTTTTTCCACATTTTGTTATGTTACAGCCTTATTCTCAAATGGATTAAATAAATACAAATCCTCAGCAATCTATACACAATCCCTCATAATGACAAAGTGAAAACAGGTTTTTAGAATTTTTTGCAAATGTATAAATATATATTTTTAAATACCTTATTTAGATAAATATAATGACCATTTGCTATGAGGCTCGAAATTGAGCTCAGGTGCATCCTGTTTCCATTGATCATACTTGAGATGTTTCTACAACTTGATTGGAGTCCACCTGTGGTAAATTCAATTGATTGGAATGATTTGGAAACGCACACACCTTTCTATATAAGGTCCCACAGTTGACAGTGCATGTCAGAGCAAAAACCAAGCCATGGGGTCGAAGGAATTGTCTGTAGAGCTCCGAGACAGGATTGTGTTTAGGCACAGATCTGGGGAAGGGTACCAAAAAATGTCTGCAGCATTGAAGGTCCCCAAGAACACAGTGGCCTCCATCATTCTTAAATGGAAGAAATTTGTAACCTCCAAGACTCTTCCTAGAGCTGGCCGCCCGGCCAAACTGATCAATCAGGGGAGAAGAGCCTTGGTCAGGGAGGTGACCAAGAACCCGATGCTCACTCTGACAGAGCTCTAGAGTTCCTCTGTGGAGATGGGAGAACCTCCCAGTAAAAGGCACGTGACAGCCTGCTTGGAGTTTGCCAAAAGGCACCTAAAGACTCTCAGACCATGAGAAACAAGATTCTCTGGTCTGATGAAACCACGATGGAACTCTTTGGCCTGAATGCCAAGCGTCACGTCTGGAGGAAACCTGACACCATGGAAGCACGGTGGTGGCAGCATCATGCTGTGGGGATGTTTTTCAGCGGCAGGGACTTGGAGACTAGTCAGGATTGAGGGAAAGATGAACGGAGGAAAGTACAGAGATCCTTGATGAAAACCTGCATTAGAGCACTCAGGACCTCAGACTGGGGCGAAGGTTCACCTTCCAACAGGACAACGACCCTAAGCACACAGCCAAGACAACGTAGCACCAGTGACTAGATCAATAACAAAGTGGTCAGATGACGCAGATGCCAAGCTACAGGACTGTTTTGCTAGCACAGACTGGAATATGTTCCGCGATTCCTCTAATGGCATTGAGGAGTACACGACATCTGTCATTGGCTTCATCAATAAGTCCATCGACGACGTCGTCCCCACAGTGACTGTAAGTACCCCAACCAGAAGCCATGGATTACAGGCAGCATCTGCACTGAGCTAAAGGCTAGAGCTGCTGCTTTGAAGGAGCGGGACTCTAACCCGGAAGCTTATAAGAAATCCCACTATGAGCATGCGCTGACCAACTAGCAAGTGTCTTCACTGACATTTTTAACCTCTCTCTGTCCGAGTCTTTAATACCAACATGTTTTAAGCAGACCACCATAGTGCCTATGCCCAAGAACACTAAGGTAACCTGCCTAAACAATTGCCTTTAAATTGTTTAACTTGGGTCAAACGTTTCGGGTAGCCTTCCACAAGCTTCCCACAATAAGTTGGGTGAATTTTGGCCCATTCCTCCTGACAGAGCTGGTGTAACTGGGTCAGGTTTGTAGGCCTCCTTGCTCGCACACGCTTTTTCAGTTCTGCCCACACATTATCTATAGGTTTGAGGTCAGGGCTTTGATGGCCCTGACCTCAATGAAATGCATCCTCCAATAGCAACGTCTGCCTGTGCCCACACACACATTGTCTCAAGAAAATGTTCTATTTTTAATTCCCTCAAACACCAAATTAGGCTATCATCACTGTCAATCATGAATGATAATTTTACCGGTGAAACTACATCTGCATGGCAATTATTTGATTGATCTCAATCAGTTTCATGGGAATAGCCAACGGATTGGGATTTTCTTGAATTGCTGTTTGGTGAGCGAATTAGAGCAGAGGAAGTTAACAAACTAGTAGCCTTTCTTGTATTTTGTTTCAATCAAAGCGTATATCCTGCTTGGAGTTTTGGCACATGATAAATTTGTGTTTTACTATTCATTTTCAGCTAAACAGACTAAAATCTTATTAGAAATTAGGAGGTATTTTTGGTCTACCAGTAACTTTATAGGCCTACAATGCTATGTTATTATGTTCAGTTCTGTAATGTAAAATACTAATTCATCGTTATGTGATCTTGCGAGACATTGATTCAGCTATGATCTAACTTTACTAAACGAGCACCATTGTGGGAAGTGATAATCTTCTATTTGTAATGATAGGTGATGAGTAGGACTACTAGCTGTAAAGACAACAGGTCTTAATGAGTAGGACTACTAGCTGTAAAGACAACAGGTCTTAATGAGTAGGACTACTAGCTGTAAAGTCAACCGGTCTTAATGAGTAGGACTACTAGCTGTAAAGCCAACAGGTCTTAATGAGTAGGACTACTAGCTGTAAAGCCAACAGGTCTTAATGAGTAGGACTACTAGCTGTAAAGTCAACAGGTCTTAATGAGTAGGACTACTAGCTGTAAAGACAACAGGTCTTAATGAGTAGGACTACTAGCTGTAAAGTCAACAGGTCTTAATGAGTAGGACTACTAGCTGTAAAGACAACACGTCTTAATGAGTAGGACTACTAGCTGTAAAGACAACAGGTCTTAATGAGTAGGACTACTAGGTGTAAAGACAACAGGTCTTGATGAGGGTTATTTTAAGGGATTGGACCACCCGTTGTGACTCTAAAAGGACAGCTTTGATTTGATTAGCTTGAGCACATGGTTAGAATATACCCTATTACAGAATAAAATCATAACAGGGGTGAACTATCAATTCATGTAATTTATTTGCATAGATGTAATGCATGTATTCATGCATCTCAATAAACTAGAACCTAAATGCATTATTACATCCAACTTGGCCCAATTCACATTTCCAATTTCCCACCCTGACATAGCCTACCAAGCTATAATGGGCCCTGCGTCTCAACCAATAACCAATAGGCTAAGTATCCCAAGCAACTACAGCAGGCTCTTGGGCTTTGTGGTGGCCACTCTGGTTTGGGTGTCCTCGGCAGAACAGTGTCGCTGTAACCAAGTGGTCACATGTCGTTCTGGGTTCCACTGCAAAACAGCAGGTCGGTGGAGTTTTATGAACAGGCAGACACGGTGATTTTTTTTTTTTCTTCTCCAAACAGGCCTCTGCAGTGCTCACATGTAGCCTACAGTTCTTCGTCATTAGCCAGAGAATAGACAGGGAAGAAACCACAATTTACCTCTAGACTGCTGTAGTCTACATATTTATTTGGTTTGTAATTCTGTCATTTTCATGGAATTCTTGCGGGGATGAAATATAATTGATTTAGAATTGATCTAAATAAATGTTCCTTGTATTTTCAAATGGAAACAAGCGAGGTCCCTCAGGCTCTCCCAGCACTACACATGCTTACTTGTGAAGCGAGGGCAGCTGCACTGCACTATTTCATCAATAGAAATTGCAGCACCTTCACCCCAAGCTACTTCCAGTGGCTATGTGCCCGGTGCCCGGTCTGATCAGTTCTAGCCTCGGGCTAGTGGGCTAGATCCTACTACCCCAGTCTGAACAGTTCTAGCCTCGGGCTAGTGGAATAGATCCTACTAGCACGATCTGAACAGTTCTAGCCTCGGGCTAGATTCTACTAGCCCGGTCTGAACAGTTCTAGCCTAGGGCTTGCGGGCTAGATTCTACTAGCCCGGTCTGAACAGTTCTAGCCTCGGGCTAGTGGGCTAGATCCTACTACCCCAGTCTGAACAGTTCTAGCCTCGGGCTAGTGGGATAGATCCTACTAGCACGATCTGAACAGTTATAGCCTCGGGCTAGATTCTACTAGCCCGGTCTGAACAGTTCTAGCCTCGGGCTAGCGGGCTAGATTAATATCCATATTATATCCCCCTCTGTTGTTGTTCTCTCTGTCTACTGTGTTGTTCTGTTGTTGTTCTCTCTGTCTACTCGATTAGACAGTAAATTGATTCGTTCTACTGTAAATGGGGTTGGCTGTGCTGAAAACACATATTTTAGCCCTGTGTGTGTGTGTGTGTGCCTCTCCATTTAACCTGGAGTGTCTTTACATGTATAAAGAAAAGCTGTATTCAGAGGGTTTATTGAAGTATTTGGTCCTATTGTTTGATAATTCCCTCAAGTCAATGTATTGATCCCTAAACCTCCCAAGTCTAGCTTTTGTAAACAGAACTACTGCTTTATAAGCAGAATTAGATTCAGTTATTGATTGAGTCCATTGACCTAGATCCTGTCTTCTCTGTCTAGGCTTATAAACAGACACCTCACAAGTCCTCTATAGGCAGCTTCATGAAATAGTACCCTGCAAAACACCAGTCTCAACGTCAACAGTGAAGGATGCTGGCCTTCTAGGCAGAGTTCTCCTGTCCAGTGTCTATATTCTTTTGCCCATCTTAATCTTTTATTGGCCAGTCTGAGATATGGCTTTTTCTTTGCAACTCTGCCTAGAAGGCCAGCATCTCGGAGTCGTCTCTTCACTGTTGATGGTGAGACTGGTGTTTTGCGGGTACTATTTAATGAAGCTGCCAGTTGAGGACTTGTGAGGCGTCTGTTTCTCAAACTAGACACTCTAATGTACTTGTCCTCTTGCTCAGTTGTGCACCGGCACCTCCCACTCCTCTTTCTATTCTGGTTAGAGACAGTTTGCACTGTTCTGTGAAGGGAGTAGTACACAGCGTTGTACGAGATCTTCAGTTTCTTGGCAATTTCTCACATGGAATAGCCTTCATTTCTCAGAACAAGAATAGACTGACGAGTTTCAGAAGAAAGATCTTTGTTTCTGGCCATTTTGAGCCTGTCATCGAACCCACAAATGTTGATGCGCCAGATACTCAACTAGTCTAAAGATGGCCAGTTTTATTGCTTCTTTAATCAGCACAAAAGTTTTCAGCTGTGCTAGCATAACTGCAAAAGGGTTTTCTAATGATCAATTAGCCTTTTAAAATGATAAACTTGGATTAGCTAACACAACGTGCCATTTGAACACAGGAGTGATGGTTGCTGATAATGGGCCTCTGTACGCCTATGTAGATATTCCATTAAAAAAAGCTGTTTACAGCTACAATAGTCATTTACAACATTAACCATGTCTACACTGTATTTCTGATCAATTTGTTGTTATTATAATAGAAATAAAAGTATTTTTCTTTCAAAAACAAGGACATTTCTAAGTGACTCAACTTTTGAACGGTAGTGTACATAAAAGTACAGTTGAAGTCGGAAGTTTACATACACCTTAGCCAAATACATTTAATCCTAGTAAAAATTCCCTATCTTAGGTCAGTTAGGATCAACCACTTTATTTGAAGAATGTGAAATGTCAGAATAATAGTAGAGAGAATGATTTATTTCAGCTTTTATTTCTTTCATCACATTCCCAGTGGGTCAGAAGTTCACATACACTCAATTACTATTTGGTAGCATTGCCTTTAAATTGTTTAACTTAGGTCAAATGTTTCGGGTAGCCTTCCACAAGCTTCCCACAATAATTTGGGTGAATTTTGGCCCATTCCTCCTGACAGAGCTGGTGTAACTGAGTCAGGTTTGTAGGTCTCCTTGATCACACACGCTTTTTCAGTTTTGCCCACAAATGTTCTATAGAATTGAGGTCAAGGCTTTGTGATGGCCACTCAAACCTTGACTTTGTTGTCCTTAAGCCATTTTGTCACAACTTTGGAAGTATGCTTGGGATCATTGTCCGTTTGGAAGACCCATTTGCGACCAAGCTTTAACTTCCTGACTGATGTCTTGAGATGTTGCTTCAATATATCCACATAATTTTCCGTCCTCATGATGCCATCTATTTTGTGAAGTGCACCAGTGCCTCCTGCAGCAAAGCACCCCCACAACATGATGCTGCCACCCCTGTGCTTTACGGTTGGGATGGTGTTCTTCAGCTTGCAAGCCTCCCCCTTTTTCCTCCAAACATAACGATGGTCATATTGGCCAAACAGTTCTATTTTTGTTACATCAGACCAGAGGACATTTCTCCAAAAAGTACGATCTTTGTCCCCATGTGCAGTTGCCCCCAGTTTGTCCCCATGCGTAGTCTAGCTTTTTTTATGGCAGTTTTGGAGCAGTGGCTTCTTCCTTGCTGAGCGGCCTTTCAGGTTATGTTGATATTGGACTCGTTTTACTGTGGATATAGATACTTTTGTACTTGTTTCCTCCAGCATCTTCACAAGGTCCTTTGCTGTTGTTCTGGGATTGATTTTCACTTTTCGCACCAAAGTACGTTCATCTCTAGGAGACAGAACGCATCTCCTTCCTGAGCGGTATGACTGAGTACTTGCGTACTATTGTTTGTACAGATGAACGTGGTACCTTCAGGCGTTTGGAAATTGCCCCCAAAGATGAACCAGACTTGTGGAGGTCTACATTTTCTTTTCTGAGGTCTTGGCTGATTTCTTTTCATTTTCCCACGATGTCAAGCAAAGAGGCACTGAGTTTGAAGGTAGGCCTTGAAATACATCCACAGGTACACCTCCAATTGACTCAAATGATGTTGACTCAAATGATGTCAACTAGCCTATCAGAAGCTTCTAAAGCCATGACATCATTTCTGGAATTTTCCAAGCTGTTTAAAGGCAGTCAACTTAGTGTATGTAAACTTCTGACACACAATAAGTGAAATAATCTGTCTGTAAACAATTGTTGGGAAAATTACTTGTTTGTCATACACAAAGTAGATGTCCTAACCGACTTGCCAAAACTATAGATTGTGAACAAGAAATGTGTGGAGTGGTTGAAAAATGAGTTTTAATGACACCAACAAGTATATGTAAACTTCCGACTTCAACTGTATATGGACACACCTTAAAATTAGTGGATTCATCTATTTCAGCCACACCCATTGCTGACAGGTGTATAAAATCGAGCACACAACCATGCAATCTCCATAGACAAACATTGGCAATAGAAAGGCCTTACTGAAGTGCTCAGTGATTTTCAATGTGGCACCGTCACAGGATGCCACCTTTCCAAAAAGTTCAGTTCATCAAATTTCTGCCCTGCTACAGACACCCCGGTCAACTGTACGTGCTGTTATTTTGAAGTGGAAACATCTGGGAGAAACAACGGCTTAGTCGCGAAGTGGTAGGCCACACAAGCTCACAGAACGGGAATGCCAAGTGCTGATGCTCGTAATGTGTAAAAATCGTCTTTCCTTGGTTGGAACACTCACTACCGAGTTCCAAAATGTCTCTGGAAGCAACATCAGCACAATAACTGTTTGTTGGGAGCTTCATGAATTGGGTTTCCATGGCCGAGCAGCCGTACACAAGCCTAACATCACCATGCACAATGCCAAGCAACGGTTGGAGTGGTGAAAAGCTCGCCGCCATTGGATTCTGGAGCAGTGGAAACGCGATCTCTGGAGGGATGAATTCCTCTTCACCGTCTGGCATTCCGAAGGAAGAATCTGGGTTTGGCGGATCCCAGGAGAACGCTACCTGCCTGAATACATAGTGCCAACTGTAAAGTTTGGTGGAGGAGGAATAATGGTCTGGGGCTGTTTTTCATGGTTTGGGCTAGGCCCCTTAGTTCCAGTGAAGGGAAATCTTAATGCTACAGCATACAGTGACATTCTAGATGATTCTGTGCTTCCAACTTTGTGGCAACAGTTTTGGAAAGGTCCTTTCCTATTTTAGCATGACAATTCCACCATGCACAAAGCGAGGTCCATACAGAATTGGTTTGTCAAGATCAGTGTGGAAGAACTTGACTGGCCTGCACAGAGCCCTGACGTCAACTCCATCGTACACCTTTGGGATGAATTGGAATGCTGACTGTGAGCCAGGCCTAATTGCACAATATCAGTGCCCGACCTCACTAATGCTCTTGTGGCTGAATGGAAGCAAGTCCCTGAAGCAATGTTCCAACATCTAGTGGAAAGCCTTCCCAGAAGAGTTGAGGCTGTTACAAAATAGCAGCAAAGGGGGGGACAACTCCCTATTAATGCCCATGATTTTGGAATGAGATGTTCGAGGTTCAGGTGTCCACATACTTGTGATCATGTAGTGTATTGCGGTAAAATGCACAAGAATATGTAAGAACAACAATCTATAATGTCAATTATCCTTATTATCATTTATTGGCCTAATGTTGTTTTATGTGTCAAATATCCCCCATTTTAGTTAATGGAAAAATGGCATCTTTGTGTAAATATCTATATTTTTTGATACACTAGATGTATGTCCTTGAACCGATTATTTTAAATCACACACGTACACACACTGGGATCCGATGTACAGAGCACTTTCTTTCTCCCTCTCCCAAAGCGAGCGGATGCAGTCCCGGAGTGCCGCACAGTGCTGTCCATGTTGCTGATCCTGTCTGTGGAAGTCAGCAGTAAAAGCTGAGCCAATAACAACTGGACCTGGGAGATGCGCTGGCACAGGATATGATGCGCTAGCTTGGCCAAGCAATGTTTTGACTGGCACTGAGATGAGTGTTTGAGTGGTGGGAATTGTGTGTTTTGACTGCCGCTGACACGAGTGTGTGTGTGTATGTTCTTTCGTTATGACTGATGTGTGTGGTGTTGGTGTATGCATGAGCTGCTCTATTTTATCCCCGGCAACGCTGTCTAAGCATCCTTCGCCATTCTGTCTTGAGTGTCTCTGTCCTTCCATCTTTCTCTCTCTCTAATTACATCCTTCAGTTGAGCCAAACAGAATGGTCAATTTAAAGCAAGACATAATTTCCTCTCTCACAGGAAGGCAATCTCCGGTCTGAGTTCCCCATAGAGAACGATAGAGGCCTCTATTGGCCAACAGGCTATATTAGCATTGGCAGCGCCATTGAGGGCTTCCACCATTTTAATGTGGTCAACACAGACCTTATTTTAAGTGTTTCTAAAATCCCCTATAGGATAAATTTATGGTGGAAAAAACGATAGGAACCATTTCCCTGTTTGTCTGTTGCCAGTTGGTCTTGTTTTGTGAAGTCAACCAGCGTGGTTTTCCGTGCACCTGCTTTTTCTTATCTCGCTTTTGCGACTCCTCCTGGTTTTGACCCTCGCCTGCCTTGACTCTGAACCTGCCTGCCTGACCGTACTGCCTGCCTTGACTCTGAACCTGCCTGCCTGACCGTACTGCCTGCCTGCCTGACCGTACTGCCTGCCTTGACTCTGAACCTGCCTGCCTGACCATACTGCCTGCCTTGACTCTGAACCTGCCTGCCTGACCATACTGCCTGCCTTGACTCTGAACCTGCCTGCCTGACCGTACTGCCTGCCTTGACTCTGAACCTGCCTGCCTGACCGTACTGCCTGCCTTGACTCTGAACCTGCCTGCCTGACCGTACTGCCTGCCTTGACTCTGAACCTGCCTGCCTGACCGTACTGCCTGCCTTGACTCTGAACCTGCCTGCCTGACCGTACTGCCTGGCTTGACTCTGAACCTGCCTGCCTGACCGTACTGCCTGCCTTGACTCTGAACCTGCCTGCCTGACCGTACTGCCTGCCTTGACTCTGAACCTGCCTGCCTGACCGTACTGCCTGCCTTGACTCTGAACCTGCCTGCCTGACCGTACTGCCTGCCTTGACTCTGAACCTGCCTGCCTGACCATACTGCCTGCCTTGACTCTGAACCTGCCTGCCTTGACTCTGAACCTGCCTGCCTTGACTCTGAACCTGCCTGCCTTGACTCTGAACCTGCCTGCCTGACCGTACTGCCTGCCTTGACTCTGAACCTGCCTGCCTGACCGTACTGCCTGCCTTGACTCTGAACCTGCCTGCCTGACCGTACTGCCTGCCTTGACTCTGAACCTGCCTGCCTGACCATACTGCCTGCCTTGACTCTGAACCTGCCTGCCTTGACTCTGAACCTGCCTGCCTTGACTCTGAACCTGCCTGCCTTGACTCTGAACCTGCCTGCCTGACCGTACTGCCTGCCTTGACTCTGAACCTACCTGCCTGCCTGACCGTACTGCCTGCCTTGACTCTGAACCTGCCTGCCTTGACTCTGAACCTGCCTGCCTGACCGTACTGCCTGCCTTGACTCTGAACCTGCCTGCCTGACCGTACTGCCTGCCCTGACCTCGAGCCTGCCTGCCTGCCACTCTGTACCTCCTGCACTCTGACCTTGTTTATGATCTCTTGCCTGCCCCTTGGATTATAATAAATATCAGGCTCCAACCATCTGCATCTGGGTCTCGCCCTGTGTCCTTATAGTCCAATTACACACACACACACACACACACACTACAGTGCTTAATTTGAACAGGATCCGGCGCCTCAATTGGAAAAATTCAGATAAAAGCGATCAAAGTTCATTCGAGTTGCCTCTTCGTTAATTCTCCTGCCCCCGAAAAAAAGCTTAATGTGGAAAAAGTAGATTTTCAGCCCGGCCTAATATTCTAAGAGTTGGTTGGGGTTTATGGTTTGCGCAACACTGTAACCTACTGTATGTGTGATACGCGCGCCTGTATATCTCACAACTAGAATGAGATGACTTTTCTACGATTTCTGATAGACATGAGAATGCAACTCATCTCTCCTGCGTTGACCTTTAATGTATTTCCTTATAGAATCGTTGCCGCGCGAAGGGTTCTCAAGGGAACCCTTCGCTCCCCTGATAAATTGAAATAAATTAGCCGAAGTTATAGAATTACTGTCTGTTCAGAGAAATGAAATCATTCAGAATAGCCTACTACACCATGAGAAGGCCTATAATTTAACCACAGAGAATCAATCATTTATTGTGGAGTGTTACCCAATAACAAGAAATGTGCCTACAGTCTGGAACGCGGCGGCAAATCTGCCAGGGAACAAACAGGATGTAGACAACTGGCCTTTTGCAATATTTCAAATGCAATCGCGGGAAAACACAGGTTGGAAAGCAAATGGCTCCTGCTGAAAAGATAAGACTCTCTGCTGTAGGCTACCAACATATTAGATCAACTTCCAAGTATTGTTTTAAAGTAAAACAAGGAAGAGAGATGGGTTTTTGGCACGAGCCCATCGGCCATCACCAACCAGCGAGCTGCGCTTCATTGGTTGAGTCAGTGAAGCTGGAAAGCATTTTTAGGACTATCATTTCCTCCTCATATTGTAGCCTACAGTGTGTCTCCACACACCTGGACTATTGATGGATTCAAGACAAGGTCGTTTTTATTGATCTCTGATTCTCAGTTTGTCAGTGTCATAGTAGCCTGCCGTTTCCATCATTTGTGATGTATTAAAAAAGATTCCGCCAAAGTCTCCAGTCATGTAGAATTGCATGAAATGTGTTTATTAAAAGCCACACTTTTCCCGGACCATAGGCTACTAAAATTTTACCCAATGTGTGCAACTTCTGTAAGTGCCTCCGCTCTACTCACTACGGAAATGCGATGATATGCATGCAATGCTTTATTTTAAAGGTGATTTGTTAAAAAAATAAATATATATATATATTTATCTCATTAGTTCTGGTAGGCATCCCCTCAGAACTCCCCCACCCCCCTCTCGTGCTCACTTTTTGTTCCAGCACCTACAAATTAAGCACTGGAATTATCCTTCATGACCAACTGTCTGACAGGCTGTCTGTGTTCCCTCATGGTCCAGATAAAGATTAGATTAAGGTTAATAACATGCCTCCCCTCTTCCTATTAGCCACGTTAACTGGAGTATCCTGCTAGTTTTCCGTGTGTTTCCGTTCTATTTGTAGCGTCGCACACCGTGCTCCGCTCACCCTCAGAAAGGTGCCAATAAAAAACGACCTTGTCTTGAATCCATCAATAGTCCAGGTGTGTGGAGACACACTGTAGGCTACAATATGAGGAGGAAATGATAGTCCTAAAAATGCTTTCCAGCTTCACTGACTCAACCAATGAAACGCAGCTCGCTGGTTGGTGATGGCCGATGGGCTCGTGCCAAAAACCCATCTCTCTTCCTTGTTTTACTTTAAAACAATACTTGGAAGTTGATCTAATATGTTGGTAGCCTACAGCAGAGAGTCTTATCTTTTCAGCAGGAGCCATTTGCTTTCCAACCTGTGTTTTCCCGCGATTGTATTTTAAATATTGAAAAAGGCCAGTTTTGTCTACGTGCCGTTTGTTCACTGACAGATTAGCCGCGCGTTCCCGATTGTAGGCACATTTATTTCAATTTATCAGTTCCTTCAGAACCCTTCGTGCCAATGATTCTATAAGAAAATAAATGATGAATGTCAACGCTGGAGAGATGAGAGTTGCAGGCTCATGTCTATCAGAGGAAAGAGGGAGAGAGATAGAAAAGTAATCTCATTCTAGCTATGTGAGAGATACAGGCGCATGTCTCACAAAGCCACAGCCACCCGTTGGTCTCACACAGGTTACAATGTTGCGCAAACCATAAACCCGGGCCGCCCATCCCGAATCAACTCTTAGAATATATTAACCAGTAACCCGGCAGAAAATCAAATTTTTCACATTGCGTTTTTTTTGTTGGGGCAGGAGAATTAACGATGAGGCAACTCGAATGAACTTTCAACTTTTTTTATTTGAATTTTTACATAGAAAACATTTAAAATAAATGTTCATGCCACGAGAGTTACCAAATAGGTTCCAGAACAAAACAGTCCAAAACGGAGAGGTGCTGGATCCTGTTCCGGCAGCATCCGACTCAAATTAAACAGTGGATAATTCACCCTCCAATTTACAAAATTAGTATTGGTTTCTTTACCCTGCAGGTAGTCTATGGATAAGGTATGACAGAAATCCATGCTTTGCTTTAGTTTCCACATGCAGGCTAACTGTTTCCACAGGCTAACGTTTTGGCAAGAACGATCTGGCCTTATTTAATGGCCATGTACTCTTATCTCCACCCGGCACAGATAAGAAGACTGGCCACTCCTCTGAGCCTGGTTCCTCTCTAGGTTTTGTCTTAGGTTCCTGTCTTTTTAGGGTGTTTTTCCTAGCTACTGTGCTTCTAAATCTCAAATGCATGCTTTTGGGGATTTTAGTCTGCGTATCTATATAAGGATCCCAAGTGGCGCAGCACTGCATCTCAGTGCTAAAGGCGTCACTACAGACCCTGGTTCGATTCCAGGCTGTATCACAACCGGCTGTGATTGGGAGTCCCATAGGGCGGCGCACAATTGGCCCAGCATCGTCTGGGTTTGGCCGGGGTTGGCCGTCATTGTAAATAAGAATTTGTTCTTAACTGACTTGCCTAGTTAAATAAATAATAAATAAGCACTTTGTGACAACTGCTGATGTAAAAAGGGATTTCTTTCTGAAATACATTTGATTGATTTATTGATTGTTAGCATTTGTGGCACAAATCCCATTCAAGTAATGGAACCAATATCAGCATTTTTCACGCATCACATTCAAATCATCGTTGAGAGAACGCTGAGAGAACATTACGTACAGTGGCGTCTGAGAACATTAGAACGTAGAGCAGCATCCCATACAGTGACATCCGAGAACACAGAACAGTAATCAATAATACATCCTGGTATTTCTAAGATTAATCCCAGTTTTACTGGAAACTACATCCTCTCCACTGCTTTCTGTGTCATGGCTTCTCTTCTTCCTGTGTCTTTTTGTATCATGATCTCTCTTCTTCCTGAGTCTTTCCACTACCGACCATTCAGATCCTTGACCCTCATCCTCCTGCTCCATATCATCAGAACTTTCAGCCATATTGATCGCATTCCAGCACAGCTGTTGCTTCTCTAACCTTTTTCTCCATTTCCTCCATTTCATCCACACTACTCACCGCCATTTCCAACCATCCGCCATACGTTCCTCACCCCCCATTGAGTAAGTCACCGCTCTCTCCTTGCTGTTATAATGCCGGACAGTTTTGTGCCTTGGCTGTGTTTATTGTGGGTCCTAGAGCTGGCTGTTTTCTAGTCGGTGGTTGGGTTCTGGCTTCCTATAACTGTGGTGATCGTACAAACTGTGTGATTCAATCTAACTATCACCCTGTGCGGATTGATAGATTTTTTGCTGATTCCTCACGAAGCTATTTTATTTGCGTGAATTTTAACAGACTTTTTCTAAAAAGGTGTTTACCAATATCTGCGGGGAAACTGACTTTTTCCAGATTGGCGACTACCACCTTCAGAGACTACGGAGAAATGTTCATCCTATATAGGATCTGCACCTATGTTGCACAGTTCCGGGATAATATTGGCTGACCAAATGTCCAATGTAGAAACTTTCAGCTTATTGAGGAATATATGTCTGAGCTGGACTTCCAGAGAAAGCAAATGGAGATATTGCAATGTATCCTGGGTAGGTCCCATCCCTGACCCCCCCCCCCCCCCACACCCCTTGGAGAATAAAGGAGCAAGAATGCTTTATGAGGAGCTGGCCGATGCCGCGGTTATCGATCCTGCATCCCAGTGGAGGCACGTCACACAGCGTAAGCCCAGCGCAAGGCAGCGGTCTTTGGTGAATGGGGCTGAAAGGGTTTTGGGGGAATCACATCCAGCTGACCAACAGTTTCGCCCACCTGATTCCAGAGGTTCCTGCTCCTTCATCCTCTACCCTGTCTCCTCAGGGTCCAGCTCAGGGGGTTTCTACCACATGCAGTACCCCCCGGGTGCCTTCTCACATCAGGCCTCGAGGGTGTCTGAGGTTCCAGCCTCCCCTCTGGTCCTCCGTCCCCCATCTCCTGTCGGTCCTCAAGGAGGCACAGTAAAGGCTGGTCGTCCATGGCCACTCACCTTCCAGCCATCATCATTGGTAGCTCCATGGTGAGGCACACCCCAGTTCCTGGAGCAAAAAACCCTGTGACACCCAGAGGCTACGGTGAAGGATATCACAGGATTTCTTCCATCTGTCCTACATCAGCAGCCAAGGGCTGCTGCTGTCGTAGTGCATGTGGGATTAAATTAAATCTTAAAGGGTAAATCAGAGCTAATTAAATCATTTTATTGAGCTGATCAACACCCTGAAAGGCTCTGAAAAGCAGCCGAATATCTCTGGCCCTGTGCTGTCGCTGGGTCGCGGCTGTGAAAGGTTCAGCAGGCTCTTAGCACTTCATATCTGTCTGAAAGACTACTGCCTCTCTGTTGGCATTACTTCTATTGACAATTTCAACACTTTTTGGAAACAAAAGGTGCTCTATATAGGCGATGGATTCCACCCAAACCATCTAGGAGCCTGGACTCTCTCTTCACATTTCAAGGCTGAGTTAAGATATTGACTCAGAGATAGACCAAGCCCTGCTTAGGCACTTCATCAGCATCAATCCAAAAAGAGGTACAGTATAAAGGCCAGCAAGGGGAAATTTACATCCAAGAACACCCCAAGTCCCCCTCAGATTGCCACGACCACCTTAACGCCATGGGATATCAGTCCTTGCCCGCAACAGGTAAACCTCATTGACTCTTGTTTTAATCAACGTCCTCGTTCGATGCGTAGGCCTAATGGTTCAGTTCTAGGCAATCTTGTATCTATTCCAATTCAAACCAACCCCATGGTATTTGCTAGTAGGAGTGTATCTTCTGTATACTGTATACTACTAGTTTAGGGTATTGATTGAATACCTGGTAGCTGAGCGATGTAGATGCTATCTATGATTGTATTTTCAATTGTTGTGTATTTGAACTGTTGCTTGTATTCTATAAAATGTGTAAATTGTAAATTGCAGGGCTGCTTTGTAAAAGAGACCTTGGTCTCATTGGGACTCCCTGTTGAAATAAAGGTCAAATTAAACTATTCAAATACTGTGAATTATTGATATACTGTATGGCAGGCCTACAGTACTGTTAGCTGTGTAAAGACTTAGGCCTACAGTAGGTTACAGTAAGCTGTGTAAAGAGTTAGGCTTACAGTAGGTTACAGTAGGCTGTGTAAAGAGTTAAGTTCTACAGTAGGTTACAGTAGGCTGAGTAAAGACTTAGGTATACTGTACAGCAGGATTCTTCTCTAGTAATAACAGCTCCTGTTGTTGGGTAGCCCTTCACACTCATACCCATATATAGTGCCCTGCAAAAGTATTCATCCCTCTTGGTGTTTTTCCTATTTTGTTGCATTACAACCTGTAATTTAAATGGGTTTTTATTTGGATTTCATGTAATGGACATACACAAAATAGTCCAAATTGGTGAAGTGAGGAAAAAAATAAAAAAATAAGTGGTGTGCATATGTTTTCACCCCTTTGCTATGAAGCCCCTAAATAAGATCTGGTGCAACCAATTGTCTTCAGAAGTTACATAATTAGTTTAAATAAAGTCCACCTGTGTGCAACCTAAGTGTCACATGATCTCAGTATATATACACCTGTTCTGAAAGGCCCCAGAGTCTGCAACACCTCTAAGCAAGGTGCACCACCAAGCAAGTGGCACTATGAAGACCAAGGAGCTCTCCAAACAGGTCAGGGACAAAGTTGTGGAGAAATACCGATCAGGGTTGGGTTATAAAAAAATATCAGGAACTTTGAACATCCCACGGAGCACCAATAAATCCATTATTAAAACATTTAAAGAATATGGCACCACAGCAAACCTGCCAAGAGAGGGCCGCCCACCAAAACTCACGGAGCAGGCAAGGAGGGCATTAATCAGAGAGGCAACAAAGAGACCAAAGATAACCCTGAAGGAGCTGCTAAGCTCCACAGCGGAGATTGGAGTATCTGTCCATAGGACCACATTAAGCCGTACACTCCACAGAGCTGGGCTTTACGGAAGAGTGGTCAGAAAAAAAACATTGTTAAAGAAAAAAATAAGCAAACACGTTTGGTGTTCGCCAAAAGGCATGAGGGAGACTCCCCAAACATGGAAGAAGGTACTCTGGTCAAATGAGACTAAAATTGAGCTTTTTGGCCATCAAGGAAAACGATACGTATGGCGCAAACCCAACACCTCTCATCACCCCGAGAACACCATCCCCACAGTGAAGCATGGTGGTGGCAGCATCATGCTGTGGGGATGTTTTTCCATCGGCAGGGACTGGGAAACTGGTCAGAATTGAAGGAACGATGTATGGCGCTAAATACAGGGAAATTCTTGAGGGAAACCTGTTTCAGTCTTCCAGAGATTTGAGACTGGGATGGAGGTTCATCTTCCAGCAGGACAATGACCCTAAGCATACTGCTAAAGCAACACTCGAGTGGTTAGGGGAAAACATTTAAATGTCTTGGAATGGCCTCGTCAAAGCCCAGACCTCAATCCAATTGAGAATCTGTAGTATGACTTAAAGATTGATGTACACCAGTGGAACCCATCCAACGTGAAGGAGCTGGAGCAGTTTTGCCTTGAAGAATGAGCAAAAATCCCAGTGGCTAGATGTTCCAAGCTTATAGAGACTGTCGTGGAAATATCCGGTCAATCATATTTCACAAATACCGGAGCATGTGAGTTCAAATATACTTTTATTACATCAATTTAACAACAGCCGAGCTTGTTCATGAAAACAACTGCCTTCCAGTCTTTGCACAGACTACTTATACATTTGTCCTCCATACGTCATACTCATAGTAACTCCTCTTAATGGCTCATCACCTCTGGCATTTAGCCACCGTTATCATATTGCCTTCATATTAGGACATGGAACCTGTAGAGCAACAGAAATAGTTTCATGCATGTAGGACCATAGTAACAGACCTTGGCACTCTACAGGAATAACCATACATGTCATCCTGCTAACTACTCTGAAAGGGACACCCCTGTTCTGGAAAATACCCAAGAGGTGTAACCATAGCAACAGTACATAGTTGGCCATAACAGTTATAGGAATAACCAGCCGTGCATGTATAATGGTGTCAAATGACCCAAAGCACATAACTAGTTTTGCTGACTCCTTCTGAAATAAATAATTGCCACATATGTACTGAAAAATTCACAATAAGACAAACCCCAAGAGACTTGCAGCTGTAATTGCTGCAAAAGGTGGCTCTACGAAGTATTGACTTTGGGGGGTGAATAGTTATGCACGCTCAAGTTTTCAGTTTTTTTGTGTTATTTCTTGTTTGTTTCACAAGAAAAAATATTTTGCATCTTTAAAGTGGTAGGCATGTTGTGTAAATCAAATGATACAAACCCCCCCAAAAATCCATTTTAATTCCAGGTTGTAAGGCAACAAAATAGGAAAAATGCTAAGGGGGGTGAATACTTTCATAAGCCACTGTATAGGTTGAAAATGGAAGATTTGGGCATTGATAAGCACCTAAATTTGAACACAGTGGCTGTACAGTAACATGCTGTACATGGCATCAGACCATAGGCTCTGCGCTTCACAGCTTTGTATGGGTTTTGACTGACAACTGTTCTTGAGCACCACATGTGACAAGAATTTTCCCCCATCCTTCCCGCTAATTGAGAAACTTTTGCACATGTTTTGTTGTCTGAGTGAGGGAAATGCTGTAAATGAAAGCTGCAATATGTAACTTTTTGGGCGACCTGACCAAATTCACATAGTAATAGATCTGTCATTGTCATTGAAAGCCAGTCTAAGAAGCAGTAGATCTGTTCTATGTGTGCTATTTCTATGCTTCCCATTTCCAAGTTTCGTTTTTTGAGTCTTTTACTTTCGGTTTTGTACACCAGCTTCGAACAGCTGAAAATACAATATTTTTGGCTATGAAAAATATATTTCGATGCGGTTTAGATGGTACAATGATTCTCTTACATTATCCTTGCTTATTTTGTCACATAACCGGAAATTATTTTAGCAACCAGGAAATGCCAGATTTTTACAAAGTGCATCTCTAAGAGGTTGGGGACTCCTCAGATAGCACATGAACACGTAATAAGGAATGGCAAAATGTGTAGAATTGCAGAAAAGTAGCTTTAAAGCAACTGTCCACCTGTATTTTAACTTAATTACTTTACACCACTGCACTCAGGAACATTTAAGCTAGCCACCACCATGTTTGAAAATATGAAGAGTGGTACTCAGTGATGTCTTGTGTTGGATTTGCCCCAAACATAACGCTTTGTATTCAGGACATTTCACTCTGTCATTTAGGTTAGTATTGTGGAGTCATTACAATGTTGTTGATCCATCCTCAGTTCTCTCTTATCACAGCCAGCAAACTCTGTAACTGTTTTTTAAGTCACCATTGGCCTCATGGTGAAATCTCTGAGCGGTTTCCTTCCTCTCCGGCAACTGAGTTAGGAATCAAGCATGTATCTTTGAAGTGACTTGGTGTATTGATGCACCATCCAAAGTGTAATTAATAACTTCACCATGCTCAAAGGGATATAAAATGTCTGCTTTTTTTTGTTTTACCCATCTACCAATAAATGCTCTTCTTTAGGCTTGCTATAACAAAGGGGTTGAATACTTATTGAATCAAGACATTTCAGCTTTTCATTTTTAATTAATTAGTAAACAATTCTAAAAACATGATTCCACTTTGATATTATGGGGTAGGCCAGTGACACAAAATCTCAATTTAATCCATTTTAAATTCAGGCTAACACAACAAAATGTGGAATAAGTCAAGGGGTGTGAATAATTTCTGAAGGCACTGTAAGGTTAAAAAGCAGCTTTTTCTCTGTGTTTTCTGTTTTGCAATGGTGACCATACCGGTCATTAAAAATATCAATGCGAGTGGACCACTGATTGGCCAGCTCACATCATCCTCTATGAGGAAATAGCAAGCTTTTTTGAGATACAAGTTTGAGGTGGGTTTTGAAGTGTTTTCTTTTCTTCTCCAATTTATGCTTTGACCACAAAAACAAGTATATGAGTTATGAGTTAACCGAATATTAACTTTAAGAAGTGCAATTTTCCCTTGACATTTATTTTAAAACTCTCAGCCTCATGGCAAAGTGTGTAGAGTAGCAGGAAATTAGCTTTAAAACTGCAAAATGTTCTCTCATACTCATAGCAAAATATGATGAATAGCAGAGATGAGCTATAAAAAGCACATTTGTCTCTCTGCTCCATGGCAAAATGTGTAGAATAGTATAAAAAAAAAAGAATGCACAAACTTAAGGTCAGCGGGCTTAGACAGTCTTGTGGGGGGTAGATGACAAACCCAGTTGATCACACCAGACTTGTCTACTCTCTTCCGCTGAGCTGTTTCTCCTTCCCCGGAACACTCACCTGAATGGACACATGGCTCCTTTCTATGCGCACCAAAATGACGATCCGGATCTCTGAATTGCCCTGTGAAAGCCGAACATTTTATAACTTAGCTAGTCATGTTAGCAATAGAACAAGCTGCCAAATGATGCCCACCTGACTCCGATTGTGATTTATAATAGGCAGTTTTTGGATTGCGTTAACAATAGTATTTGTGTGAGGGCGGGGATGCAGGGTTGTGTCCCAAACAAAACAACTACCAGTGTACTTGCTCTAGTTCCTCAACGGCACAGCTAGGAGAGATCAAAAAAGCACCATATAGTTGAACACTCTTCTTTGAGTTATAAAAGTGCATTGAAATTACTTAGGAACTGTGCACACTTTGGAGAGGTGTGTGGCCACTTGGAGATACCAGTTAGTCCTCTCACTCAAACCCTTGTCATTTTTTTGTCTTATGTTGCACCTACCCAACAAATTTCCAATAATACTCTTATCATATTACTGAATGTATCCAGAGTATTTTCAGATTTCGTTATCAACAAATGCGTACAGTAAATGTAAAATGCACATAAAATCAACAGTGTAATGTTTGGATTCAGTCTTGTGTCATTTGAACTGTTGTGTCCTCAACTTTGGTCGAATAATTTTCATATAATATCCAAATTGTTACCTTTCAATTGTTACAATGTTTATGTATATGCTTTTCATATTTCTTCTGTAAGAAACATTTCAATGTATCTCTATCCATATAGGCCAATTCCCACCGATGTAAAGGGTAATGGCTTCAGGTCAGACAGTAGTCTATTCATTTCCTGTCACATATGTACAGTTGAAGTCGGAAGTTTACATACACTTAGGTTGGAGTCATTAACTCGTTTTTCAACCACTCCACAAATTTCTTGTTAACAAACTATAGTTTTGGCAAGTCGGTTAGGACATCTACTTTGTGCATGACACAAGTAATTTTCTCAACAATTGTTTACAGACAGACTATTTCACTTATAATTCCCTGTATCACAATTCCAGTGTGTCAGAAGGTTACATACACTAAGTTGACTGTGCCTTTAAACAGCTTGGAAAATTCCAGAAAATTATGTCATGGCTTTAGAAGCTTCTGTTAGGCTAATTGACATCATTTGAGTCAATTGTAGGTGTACCTGTGGATGTATTTCAAGACCTACCTTCAAACTCAGTGCCTCTTTGCTTGACATCATGGGAAAATCTAAAGAAATCAGCCAAGACCTCAGAAGTCTAGTTCATCCTTGGGAGAAATTTCTAAATGCCTGAAAGTACCACGTTCATCTGTACAAACAATAGTATGCAAGTATAAACACCATGGGACCACACAGCCGTCATACCGCTCAGGAAGGAGGCGCGTTCTGTCTCCTAGAGATGAACGTACGTTGGTGCGAAAAGTGCAAATCAATACCAGAACAACAGCAAAGGACCTTGTGAAGATGCTGGAGGAAACAAGTACAAAAGTATCTATATCCACAGTAAAACGAGTCCAATATCAACATAACCTGAAAGGCCGCTCAGCAAAAAAGAAGCCACTGCTCCAAAATCGCCATAAAAAAGCCAGACTACGGTTAGCAACTGCACATGGGGACGAAAATCTTACTTTTTGGAGAAATGTCCTCTGGTCTGATGAAACAAAAATATAACCTTTTTGCCATAAAGACCGTTGTTATGTTTGGAGGAAAAAGGGGGAGGCTTGCAAGCCGAAGAACACAATCTCAACCGTGAAGCACGGGGGTGTCAGCATCATGTTGTGGGGGTGCTTTGCTGCAGGAGCGACTGGTGCACTTCACAAAATAGATGGCATCATGAGGATGGAAAATTATGTGGATATATTGAAGCAACATCTCAAGACATCAGTCAGGAAATTAAAGCTTGGTCGCAGATAGGTCTTCCAAATGGACAATGACCCCAAGCATACTTCCAAAGTTGTGGCAAAATGGAATGCGATAAAATAAATAAAATCTGAAATAAATAATTCTCTCTACTATTATTCTGACATTTCACTTTCTTAAAATAAAGTGGTGATCCTAACTGACCTAAAACAGGGAATTTGTACTAGGATTAAATGTCATGAATTGTGAAAAACTGAGTTTAAATGTATTTGACTAAAGTGTACGTAAACTTACTATAACTTTACTACAAACAGATTCAGCAGCTGAGTGATTGTTATGCAGTGATACCACTGTGGGAACTAGGTTGGTACAATAACATCCTCTGCTCTCTCACACTGCCATGCATATCTGTGCTGTATGATGTGCAGGGCTAGGGGTCAATTTCATTTCAATTCCAGTCTATTCAGAAAGTAAACCAAACACGAATTCCAAAATGTTCCTCATTGAAAAGCATTGAAGATAATTGGAATTGGAATTTCAGTGTACTTCCTGAATGGACTGGAATTCAAAATGGAATTGACCCTGATGCTCTGTGTGAATCCGTGCCTGCCTGTGTGTAGTAGGTTGATGGAATAATATCCATGGGCTGCTGTATCTGAAGCCTGGGACGGTAATATCTGTCTGCATACCGTCTGTCTGTCTGTTGACTTTGGCCACCCAGTCCAGCTTACATAACATCACCTCACACTCCAAATGGCCCGTTCTGAGGACAGTATGTCCCAACCAGAGACTTAGTTAGGGGTGTCTCTCCGCTCTCATCATCAGATTAAAGTGATAGTCCACCCCGAAACGAAACCCTGTCACAACTTATCATACCTCAAAAAATATGGTCTAGAGTCCATATCCCATGCTATCTGTTGTGTAGATACTGTAACAGGAGAAATATGCAGGCTTCATACCAATGAAGGGAAAAGTTGGGCAGGCACCATCTGATTCCATTATATTTTGAGGTGAACTATCGTTGTAAAAATGATAATGAAGCAACCATGACATACTCATCCACATGAAACGTCAGTTATGTTGTCTAATTGACCAAAACCCCTGTCCAGTTGGACCACAAGTCATATCAATAGAAGTCATATGGCTGGCTGGTGAGTGTTTTTGAATGAAGCAGTAAACAGAAGAATTGAGAATAATGTATATTTTCAAGTCATTAGATATATCAAAAAGAAAGAAATCAGTTACATAGCGTATAGATATTTTTTTCAGAATGAACGTTTATCTTTGGATGACAAAGTCTGGGCCGAACAGCCAGAGCGCCAACAGCGTAGAATTGTCCCAAATAAAACAAACATTAACAATCATAAAATACTTAAAATATCTGGTGTTGTATTTGCAGAATACCGTCCATGCATTGAGTTAATAACAGTTCATACATGTTAATTAATAGCCATCAGTAACCCATGTTAGTGTCAAAGCTAATGATACTGTAATAATAGCCAGACATGGGCCAAATACACATTTCATATGCGCTTGATTTAGCTTGTCTGGCCCTAGCCCAATAATGGACTATAAGGAGCCTAATGTTCCTCCTTATAGTCCAAGGACCTTTCATGTTCTGTTTAAAGGGCGAATTGGCTCTGGAAGCCAAAACAACCAAATACTCCATCTAAATGTGAATCGATTCTCAATTGCGGTACAGTTCAGGAAATAATAAAGCCAGCTACTTTCATATCACAACAAAAAAGTTTCACAAAAATGCTAAATATACACTTTCTGTAGAGTATTTTAACTGGTTTTAACACAGTTGCAGCCGACAGTATTTTAAACAACACGTTTATGGTGTCTGTCTTCCTTTTAGACAAAGGTGTTCGAGGAAACAGATAGCTAATAAGCACAGGTAGTCAACAATCTTTTTTTCCATAAACAAGCGCTGTAACATGGATATAAGGCTGTGAGGGAACCCTAACCCTATAAAGGTGTGTAGTAATTTAACCTTTTGATTTTTGACAATTATTTCTCGCTGTTATGAAAAATTCTTCACTTATGTTTCCAAAACCGTACCACAAGCAATTCATGTTAACGTTTAGAGCAAGTGTTGGGCCTCTTAACAAAACTCTTCCTGCCAGAAGATACTATCGTAAATAGGCGCTAAAGCTAGTTAGCGTCTCTGAAAGGACTAGTCCAGCCCAATGGAACCAATGGAATAGTCCCAAGTGCAAACTCTGCGTGCTAGCCATGATAAATCAAATGCACCTCAAGTATTTGGAACAAAACAAATGCATATTGGACCCAGGCCTGACAGTAACACAGACAGAGAAAATGCAAAGACAGACAGACCAAGCCATTACTATGGCACTGCCGTGGACACAACAAGCAACACATCGTCAGGACCTGAATGACCTAAACGTTCTGTTGTACTTCTCCCCAGGCTTGTAAGACCATGGCTGTGTCCTAAATCTTGCCTACTACTTACTAAAACGACATACCGTGTACTAATACTAGTAGTACATACTATTAAGAACATGCTGTTTAGTAAAAACATATACATTAAGCAACAAATAACATACCGAGAAGACGTCGTCTAATTCCTTGTTCCCCGCCATTTGTTCATTTTAGTAGCGTGCGTCCTCTATTATTCTGATTATCAGCTGTGGTCAAACACACGTGAGTCGGGAAAATACTATTCTCTTCCTCACTAATGTGCAGCGAATTCTACTTAATGACAAGCCCGAAATTAGTATGACACCCTGGCATTTATTAAAGCATACTCATTTTTCGAAATCTCCAATACTATAAAACGTTCTATTTCCTCATACCCAAAAAGCATACTACAGTATTTACAATGCAAGTATGGGTATTCAGACACGACCCATGTTATTACAGTACTTTATTGTTCTCTATCCCCCTAATCACTCTCCTATAGATGCACTCTCGATTTTACCCTGTGTAACGGATGTGAAATGGCTAGCTAGTTAGCGGTGGTGCGCGCTAATAGCGTTTCAATCGGTTACGTCACTCGCTTTGAGACCTTGAAGTAGTGGTTCCCCTTGCTCTGCAAGGGCCGCGGATTTTGTGGAGCGATGGGTAATAATGCTTCGTGGGTGACTGTTGTTGATGTGTGCAGAGGGTCCCTGGTTCGCGCGAGGGGACGGACTAAAGTTAAACTGTTACACCTGGTTCTCACAGCAGGAAATGGGAATTATGTGGATTACAATTAATGAACATTTTTGTAGGGATTGATACATTTTTCATTAGGGCAAATCAAGTCTGACATTTTAAAGTGGAAATTCCAAACTTTAGACCTTAAACCTTGAATACACTATAATTAGCTTATCCTCCTGCACAGGAAAATGATCAGTGACATCAGACCAATCAAATTAAGATAGCAGGTCTGTTTATCTCTCTACTACCTAATAACTAAATGGTGTTCAGTCAGAGATAGTAGCGCTCTCTGAAATGATAGTATTCGTGTCAGGGATTTCACATACAGGATCTGTTCCAATATCCACTTTAGCATCTAGCCTGCCACTTATTAAGCTTGCATTCTAGGTGGGATGCAAGCGTGGACATTGGAACGGTAGCCGTGGTTTCACACTGGCGCTAATGAATACAACATGTCTGTGGACTGCGCGCCAGACAGGCAGCAGCATCGCTATAAAGAGAACAGTTACAGTTTATCTCTGCAGAACGACGATACAAAAGCCTTCATGGAGAGTTAGCTGTGAAAACAATAAAAATGTTGTAACTTTAAACACAGGCGGTAAAATAAAAGTGCATGTTGTATGGCAGGTGTACACAGGGTGTTGTGAGAGAGAACCCTCAGGTGTGTGTGTGAGTGTGCGTGTAATGCTGAATGATTTCATGTGTTGGTGTGTTTTGCCTGTAAAAAACTGTGTTTCATCAGCTCTTTGTCCGTTTGTAACGTTTCAAGTAACATTCAAAGTCATCTGGCCTGTGTATCCGTCTGCAACACATCCAATTCAATGTAACAGAGTTCATCCCTGTACGGCGAACCCGGGACTCAAACCCACAACAACACTTATGCACTCAAGCCAACAGTGTTACTGACAGAGCCAGAAGCCGACCAGCTTGTCACTCTGCGAGCGACAGTTGACTAGATCTCCGGGTGGGTGACGTCACTGCACGATGGCTAGCTCTCACTAGCTAGTTCACATCGGCTAGGTCAACCCCTCCTCCTCCTCCTTCTCAAATACCCCACTATGGTTTCAATCAAACATACCTTAGATTGAACATAAAAAGGTCTGCTATAAGATAATATATCATATGAAAAGACAGATAGTCATGTGATAACAAATAAATCGTAATTGGATATGCTGAGACGAGCGGTGGCTGAGAGCTAGCTGAGACATTGAACAGATTGATGAACCATGTGGATCTACTTCCTCCACCTCCTTACGGAGGAAGACATGATATAGAGATTTGATTTTACAGTCTGAACACAGCAGGTATCTTAACAGTCAACCGCCACACCCTCATCTTAGGGCGGCAGGTAGCCTTGCGGTTAGAGCGTTGAGCCAGTAACTGAAAAGTTGCTAGTTTGAATCCCAGAGCTGACTAGGTAATAAATCAGTTGACGTGACCTTGAGCAAGGCACTTAATCCTAATTGCTCAAGGGTGTCTGTTGATTATGGCAGACCCTGGCTGTTACCCCACTATCTGAGGCTGTCTCAGGAAAATATGCAAAAAACACATTTCCAATGAATATACACTTGTACATAGGACAACAAATATAAGCACCCACCAAATTCATTATCATTTTTATCTCCTTCAGATTTGGCATTAGCTCTGAATACGACAATATAATGTTGAACAGAACTGTCAATTTAGGAAATGTGTTGAGGCAAGGCAGCCATTTTTTTGTCATCATGGCGAGGGTGAGTTTTGGTTCACATTGATGTTGTATGTACTGTAGTAGGACATTTTGACAACGCAAATAATTGGCACTTATGTCAAAAGACATAAGCCTAGTTTTTTTCAATGTTAAAATGTCTGTCCTGAAACAGTCCTAGTGGAGTGGAGCATCCATTTGATGTTCCAAACTCCCAGCATCCCTAGAGCAGCTCGGAGGACTACAGCCACGTAGTTTTACAGACAAACTGTCTCGTTGTTTTAAATGACAAGAGTGAGCGTTATGATCGACAAGAGAAAGCATCGTCTGTTCATTCACATGGTAGAAAAGTACTAAGGCACCGCTGTGGTTCCTTCAGTAGAAAAAAAACCCTGAGCGGTCCGGTTCTGGTTAACAGTCAGGGAAAGGTTCCCTCTTGGAACCCTTTAGAACCCTATAGAACCGAACCAAACTCTGACTCAAGGCATAGAGACATACTAGTACTCACTAATATTCCTCATACATTGGCAACATAATAAATTGTATACATAAACTAAGGCTATGTCCTAAATTATACCCTATTTCCTATATAGTTGACTGCTTTTGACCAGAACCCTATGAGGTTATGGCCATTAAGTAGAACACTATACAGGGAATAGGATGACAATTCAGATTTGCCCTGGCCTTACTCCCCAAACGTGACTCTTCTATTCAGATACATTAACATCTGTTCACAGTTCACAATTCATGTTGTTATTCGGCTGTAGTTCAAAATCAAAATGCTTCATAATTTATTCATAGTGTTATATTGTTATATAGTCCGTCATAAGGGCAGTTGTTTATCAATGACATCATCCACTTTGTGCTGAAAGATGGCTGCCATTGGTTGTTGTAACCAGGTGGGCGTGGCTCGTGCTGAAGCAGAGTCAGAGGTGAAAGGTTGTGATCTCTACTTGAGGTGTAATAGCAATGTCACCTCTCTTAGGGTCCACCCGCTTCCCGTTTAGGATCGGACTTCCATTTTTGGTAACAGGCGGGGACACCGGCTCCTTCTCCCGATCCAATTCATTGGTGAAGTTGACGGACATCTTCCTTTTGGGTGGGGTGAGCTCGGGGTCAGAGTTTGGGCCCAGCTCGGATGACATTTTGCTTTTGATTGACGCGGCTCGCTGGAACTTGTCGTAGACCTCGACGCTGAGGCGACGCCTAGTCTCCTTGAACTCTGCCGAGACGTTAGCCGTCCACTCTGCTGCGTGAGCCCTGATCTCCCCTACCTAGAGGGAGCGAGATAAGGGAGAGGGTGGAGAGGAGGGGGAGAGATAGGGGGGAGAGGAGGAGAGACGAGGGGGAAAGGAGGGGGAGAGGGGGGAGAGGATGAGAGATGGGGGGGAGAGATGAGGGGGGAGAGGAAGGGGGAGAGGAGGGGAGATGAGGGGGAGAGGAGGGGGAGAGGAGGGGGGGGACAGAGAGAGAGAGATGATGGGGAGAGGAGGGGCACACAGAGAGAGAGAGAGAGAAAGAGAGATGAGGGGGAGAGGAGGGGGGGACAGAGAGAGAGAGAGAGAGAGAGAGGAGGGCGAGAGAGATAAATGCTGTGTGAGACTGTGCTGTTCTCATAATATCCAGGAAGTCACCTGAAAAAGATGAAGCTGTAGCGGATAGCAGACGTTTTAAGGGCTCCTGTTCTGCTACTTTTTTTTTAACATAATGTCTCCGGCATCATTTCCTATGACCGAAACCGGCTTCTGGACATCAGAACATTAACCTTGATTTGGAATCAAATGTCTACTTCAACGAGTCGGCAGCTCTGGACGTTCTGCTTACTCCTGACTAGGCCCTAATTATCAGGACTCCAAAGAGGAAGCGTCGGTAAAAAAAAAGACAGGTGAGGCGACCTGCTAACGAGATTATGTTGGCGAACAAATATATCGCCATTGCCCTTTGTTCTGTTGGCGAATGTGCAGTCCCTGGAGAACAAACTGGATGAACTCAGTTCAAGACTATCCTATCAACGGAACCTGAAGAACTGTATTCTATCTTTCTTGGAGTCTTGGCTGAACAAGGACATGGATAATATGTATGGATAATATACAGTGAATTCGGAAAGTATTCAGACCCCTTCCCTTTTTCCACATTTCCATGATTCCGTAAAACAGAGTATGTTACAGTCCCTGATGTCTCTCTGGAAGGAGATCCTCGCCCTGAGCTCATCTACTTTATTGTTAAGAGACTGAACATTAGCGAGTATTATACTCGGAAGCGGTGGATGGTGTGCACGCCTCCTGAGTCGGACTAGAAGTCCACTCTGAATACCTCTTCTCCGTCGGCGGCATCTTGGAGCAGCCTCTGGGGTAAGTTCAATTGCCCCGGGGGGTACGAACAAAGGATCCAATTCGGGAAAGTCGTATTCCTGGTCGTAATGCTGGTGAGTTACCACCTCTCTGATATCCACAAGTTATTTCCCGCTGTATGTAATAACACAAAAAATATTCTGGGCTAATAATGCAAGAAGTAACACACAAAAAAATCGAAATACTGCAAAGTTGCTTAGGAGCTAGAAGCAGAGCTGCCATGTCTGTCGGCACCATCTTACTAGCACAGACTGGGATATGTTCCGGGATTCATCCGATAACATTGAGGAGTTTACCACATTAGTAACAATCTTCATTAATAAGTGCATTGACAACGTCCCCCCCCCACAGTGACCGTACATACATAACCTAATCAGAAGCCATGGATTACAAGCAACTTCCACATTGAGCTAAAGATTAGAGCTGCCGTTTTCAAGGAGTGGGACACTAATCCGGAGGCCTATAAGAAATCCCGCTATGGCCTATGACGAGCCATCAAACAGGCAAACTGTCAATCCAGGACTAAGATCGAATCCTACTATGCCGGCTCTGATGCGCGTCGGATGTGGCAGGACCTGCAAACTATCACGGATTACAAAGGGGAACCCAACCGCAAGCTACCCAGTGATGTGAGCTTACCAGACGAGCTAAATGCCTTCTATGCTCACTTCGAGGCAAGCAACACTTAACCATGCATGAGAGCGCCAGCTGTTCTGGACGACTGTGTGATTTCGCTCTCCGTAGCCGATGTGAGTACAACCTTTAAACAGGTTAACATTCACAATGGAATGGATTACCAGATGCTTACTCAGAGCATGCACTGAACAGTTGGCAAGTGTCTTCACTGTCATTTTCAACCACTCCCTGACCCTGTCTGTAATCCCTACATGTTTCAAGCAGACCACCCTAGTCCATGTGCCCACGAACGCCAAGGTGACCTGGCTAAATGACTTTTGCCCTGTAGCACTCACGTCTGTAGCCATGAAATGCTTTGAAAGTCATGGCTCACATCAATACCATCATCCCAGACACCCTGGACCCACTTCAATTAGCATACTGCCCCAACAATCTATATTGCACTCCATACTGCCCTCTCCGACCTGGATAAGAGGAACACCTATGTGAGAAGGTTTTTAATTGACTACAGATCAGCGTTCAACACCATAGTCCCCTCCAAGCTCAGAACCCTGGAACCGAACACTCCCCTCAGCAACTGGATCCTGAACTTCCTGACGGCCGCCCCCAGATGGTGAGGGTAGGCAACAACACATCCGCCTCGCTGACCTACAACACCCCTAAGGGGTGCATGCTTAGTCCCCTCCTGTACTTCCTGTTCACAAACGACTGTGTGGCTGCGCACAACTTCAACACCATCACTAAGTTTGCTGACTTCATGACGGTGGTAGGCCTGATCACCAACGACGATGAGACAGCCTATAGGGAGGAGGTCAGAGACCTGGCTGGACAACAACAACCTTTCCTTCAGTGTCAGCAAGACAAAGGAGCTGATTGTGGACTACAGGAAACGGAGGGCCGAGCACGCCCCCATCCACAGGGCTATAGTGGAGGGTATTGAGAGCTTCAAGTTCCTCAGTGTCCACATGGTCCACAAACACCAACACAATGCCTTATCCATCTCAGGAGGCTGAAAAGATTTGTCATGGGCCCTCAGATCATCAAAAAGTTCTACAGCTGCACCATTGAGAGCATCTTGACCTGATACATCACCACTGGGTATGGCAACTGCTTGGCATAAGTCCGCAAGGAGTTACAGAGGGTAATGCGTATGGCCCAGTACATCACTGGCCCAGGGCTCCCTGCCATCTATACCATGCGGTGTCAGAGGAAGACCCCAGAAATTGTCAAAGACTACCGATGCACCAAGTCTGGAACCAGCAGGACCCTGAACAGCTTCTACCTCCAAGCCATAAGACTGATAAATGTTGGGTTCTGAGAATATTAAATGTTACTTATTCATGTCACTGATGGAGGGCTAAGGTTGAGGGTCTACACTAGTAGTTAAGGGTTATAGGAGGAAGGTATATAGTGGGTGCAACTAAGCTTGGAATGTGTTGAGTGCAGGGAAGTGATTACATGTGGCAGGAATTGATAAGGGAAGACGGGTGGAGATCTTAGAAACTTACAATGTCACTGAGGGAGAGAGGGTGATGTATAACGTTTACATTATGTCAGGATATGTTATTGTTAGCCATCAGGGATCCTATGGGAGGAGAAGAGACACCGTCTGGTATCAATAACCATGACAGCCTTGAGTTGGGGAGGAGTGAGCACTTTGGTGTAGAGGTCAGGTTAGATGAAGTGAGGAAGAACAGATATCACTAAGGTTCTGTCTAGCAACAGGGATGCATTGTCTGTTCGGATGTGGAGGAGGAGACTCAGCCTAGGAGAATGGGTTAAATATCCGTGCTTGTGTGAAATGTTTTTTTGTCTGAATTACAGCTGTAACGACCTTTTGGGAAGAATTAAACTTGGTTAAGCTTCTCTAGTGTCCGTGAGTTATTTACTCTGAAAAATTAGAACCTAACAATAGTTAGATAGCTACCCGGACTACCAAATAGCTACCCGGACTACCAAATAGCTACCCGGACTATCTGCATTCACCCGCCTTTGCATTTGACTGATCACATACACTACTGCTACTGTTTACTATCTATCCTGTTGCCTAGTCACTTTATCACGACCTATATGTACATACAGTATCTACCTAAATTACCTCTTACCCCTGCACATTGACTTGGTACTGGTACCCTGTGTATATAGCCTAGTTATCGTTACTCATTGTGTATTTATTCCTTCTTTTATCTTAATTCAATTTTGGGGGATATTTTACCCCTCTTTTTCACCCCAGTTTCAATTTTGTCTCATCGCTGCAACTCCCCAACAGGCTCATGCGTCCATCCGAAACATGCCCCGCCAAACCGCGCTTCTTAATGCCCGCTTAACCCAGAAGCCAGCCGACACCGATGTGTCGGAGGAAACACCATTCACCTGACGACCGAGGTCAGCCCGCAGCCACCCGACCCACCACAAGGAGTCGAGGTCAGCCCGCAGGCGCCCGGCCCTCCACAAGGAGTCGAGGTCAGCCCGCAGGCGCCCGGCCCTCCACAAGGAGTCGAGGTCAGCCCGCAGGCGCCCGGCCCACCACAAGGAGTCGAGGTCAGCCCGCAGGCTCCCGGCCCTCCACAAGGAGTCGAGGTCAGCCCGCAGGCTCCCGGCCCTCCACAAGGAGTCGAGGTCAGCCCGCAGGCGCCCGGCCCTCCACAAGGAGTCGAGGTCAGCCCGCAGGCGCCCGGCCCTCCACAAGGAGTCGAGGTCAGCCCGCAGGCGCCCGGCCCTCCACAAGGAGTCGAGGTCAGCCCGCAGGCGCCCGGCCCTCCACAAGGAGTCGAGGTCAGCCCGCAGGTGCCCGGCCCACCACAAGGAGTCGAGGTCAGCCTGCAGGCGCCCGGCCCTCCACAAGGAGTCGAGGTCAGCCTGCAGGCGCCCGGCCCTCAAGGAGTCGAGGTCAGCCTGCAGGCGCCTGGCCCTCCACAAGGAGTTGCTAAAGCGCAATGAGCCAAGTAAAGCCCCCCCCGGCCAAACCCTCCCCTAACCTGGAAGACGCTGGGCCAATTGTGCGCCGCCCTATTATGGGACTCCCGATCACGGCCGGTTGTGATACAGCTCGGGATCGAACCCGGGTCTGTAGTGACGCCTCTAGCACTGCGATACAGTGCCTTAGACCACTGGGGAGGTCCTCTATTATTTCTCAGGTTTTCTCTCTGCATTGTTGGGAAGGCCCACAAGTAAGCATTTCACTGTTAGCATGTGACAAATAAAAAATTGATTTAAATTTGATTTGATCTCAATTACTGTACATGCATGTTCAATTAAAGCTGCCATGGAAATACACACAACTGTACTGACTGCATGGGGTAAATGGCATGTTGGACACGTCACGCTGCACACACACACACACACTCACTCACTCACTCACTCACTCACTCACTCACTCACTCACTCACTCACTCACTCACTCACTCACTCACTCACTCACTCACTCACTCACTCACTCACTCACTCACTCACTCACATACACACATACACACATACACACATACACAAACACACACACACACACCATTATCAAAACGTGTGATACCTTCTTTGGTTTAGTGGTTGTCAAACATATAGGAGAGTTATTGATAAAGTATTGATTGATTGATATATTGATATACGGTATATACTGTATATTGTATAATATACTCAGGGCGAACAAGACTTGAAAGAGAGAGAAAAAGAGAGACGAGGGATCCCTGGACTAGCAAGCTGCAGACAGGGCTGCACGGCTCAAAGAACGTTTCAGGATAAGATGTAAATGTGATTGGCCTAATCAGATCTGTAGTGTAGTTCCTCTTTGCTGAGCTGGCGCAGGGGCTTGTTCTGCCTGGCAGCTTAAATACAGTTCTCCCCACTAAGGAAGAGAGGGGGATGGGAGGAATAGGGGGAAAGAGATATAAACAGGAAAGGAATAGGGGGAAAGAGATAAACAGGAGAGGAATAGGGGGAAAGAGAGATAAACAGGAGAGGAATAGGGGGAAAGAGATATAAACAGGAGAGGAATAGGGGGAAAGAGATATAAACAGGAGAGGTATAGGAGGAAAGAGATTAACAGGAGAGGAATAGGGGGAAAGAGAGATAAACAGGAGAGGAATAGGGGGAAAGAGATAAACAGGAGATGAATAGGGGGAAAGAGATAAACAGGAGAGGAATAGGGGGAAAGAGATAAACAGGAGAGGAATAGGGGGAAAGAGAGAAACAGGAGAGGAATAGGGGGAAAGAGATAAACAGGAGAGGAATAGGGGGAAAGAGATAAACAGGAGAGGAATAGGGGGAAAGAGATTAACAGGAGAGGAATAGGGGGAAAGAGATTAACAGGAGAGGAATAGGGGGAAAGAGAGATAAACAGGAGAGGAATAGGGGGAAAGAGAGAAACAGGAGAGGAATAGGGGGAAAGAGATAAACAGGAGAGGAATAGGGGGAAAGAGATAAACAGGAGAGGAATAGGGGGAAAGAGATAAACAGGAGAGGAATAGGGGGAAAGAGATAAACAGGAGAGGAATAGGGGGAATGGGGGAAAGAGATAAACAGGAGAGGAATAGGGGGAAAGAGATAAACAGGAGAGGAATAGGGGGAAAGAGATATAAACAGGAGAGGAATAGGGGGAAAGAGATTAACAGGAGAGGAATAGGGGGAAAGAGATTAACAGGAGAGTAATAGGGGGAAGGAGATAAACAGGAGAGGAATAGGGGGAAAGAGATAAACAGGAGATGAATGGAAGATACAGAAGTAAACAGGAGAGGAATAGGAGGAATGGGGGAAAGAGATAAACAGGAGAGGAATCGGAGGAAAGAGATTAACAGGAGAGGAATAGGGGGAAAGAGAGATAAACAGGAGAGGAATAGGGGGAAAGAGATAAACAGGAGAGGAATAGGGGGAAAGAGATTAACAGGAGAGGAATAGGGGGAGAGAGATAAACAGGAGAGGAATAGGGGGAAAGAGAGATAAACAGGAGAGGAATAGGGGGAGAGAGATAAACAGGAGAGGAATAGGGGGAAAGAGAGATAAACAGGAGAGGAATAGGGGGAAAGAGAGATAAACTGGAGAGGAATAGGGGGAAAGAGATAAACAGGAGAGGAATAGGGGGAAAGAGATAAACAGGAGATGAATAGGGGGAATGGGGGAAAGAGATAAACAGGAGAGGAATAGGGGGAAAGAGATAAACAGGAGAGGAATAGGGGGAAAGAGATAAACAGGAGAGGAATAGGGCGAATGGGGGAAAGAGATATAAACAGGAGAGGAATCGGAGGAATGGGGGAAAGAGATAAACAGGAGAGGAATAGGGGGAAAGAGATAAACAGGAGAGGAATAGGGGGAATGGGGGAAAGAGATATAAACAGGAGAGGAATCGGAGGAATGGGGGAAAGAGATAAACAGGAGAGGTGGTGTGGGAGCGGTAGTTTGGGTGGTGTTCACTCAGAGAGCTGTTCAAGTGTAGAAGGTATGTTTATTCTAATCTATTGTACAGTCACTGTTTGGGTGGTAACTATCCCACTCTGGAAAAACACATTATACTGTATGGTCTACTCCATCACTGTTGTGTTGCATTACTGGTGCCTCTGTGGTTCTTAATGAGATCATAGGACCAGAGCCCATTAGACTGTAGAGTGAGACAAGAGAGGAGAGAGTGACACTCATTAACTTGACACACTTACATTCTCTCTCACTCTGTGTCTCTCGCTCTCTCTGTCTCTCTCTCTCTCTCTCACTCTGTCTGTCTGTCTGTCTCTCTGTCTCTCTCTTCCCCTTCTCCTCTCTCTCTCTCTCTCTCTCTCTCTTCTGTCTCTATCGCTCTCTCTTGCCCTCCGCCCCCTCTCTCTATCCCCTCTCTCTCTGTGTGTCTTTCTCTCTCTCTATCTCTTCTTCCTCCCCTCTCTCTTCCCCCCTCTTTCTCTCTCCCCCTCTCTCTCACTCTCTTCTTCTCTATCTATATATCTGTCTCTCTCTCCTTTCTCTCTCTCTCTATTCTTCCCCTCCTCTCTCTCTTCCCCTCTCTCTTTCTCTTCTGTCTCTCACTCTGTCTTTCTCTCTCTTCCTCCTCCTTCCCCTCTCTCTCTCCCCCCCCTCTCTCTCACTCTCTTCTTCTCTCTATATATATCTGTCTCTCTCTCCTTTCTCTCTCTCTTCCTCCTCCCCTCTCTCTTCCTCTCTCTCACTCTTCCTCTCCCTCTCTATATATCTGTCTCTCTCTCCTTTCTCTCTCTCTCTCTTCCTCCTCCCCTCTCTCTCTTCCTCTCTCTCTCTCTCTCTCTCTCTCTCTCTCTCTCTCACTCTCTCACTCTCTCTTCCTCTCCCTCTCTACATATCTCTCTCTCTCTCCTTTCTCTCTCTCTCTCTTCCTCCTCCCCATCTGTTGGGTTGTTGTGTAGAGAGTGTCCCAGAAGATATAGATAGTTGATTTGAAGGAATAACGGTTACCCAGGGGGCAGAAGTTTGTATGTATGTAATGTGTATTCTATGCTATTCTGTGTGTGTGTGTGTGTGTGTGTGTGTGTGTGTGTGTGTGTGTGTGTGTGTGTGTGTGTGTCAGAGAGAGATACCTCCTCTTTGGTCTTCTTAGAGATGACTCTGAGCCAGTCTCCTATCATGCTGAGAACAGCAGCGAAGTACGCCAGTCCCACCAGGATCCAGAACCACACCACAGGCTTGTAGTAGTCCAGATACTCTATCTCTGATCCACCTGGAGAGGACACACACACACATACACACACACACACGCACGTACACACATGCACGCACGCACACACACACACACACACACACACACACACACACACACACACACACACACACACACACACACACACACGTACACACAAACACACACATACACGCACGCACACACATACACACAAACACGTACACACATACACACACATGAACGCATGCACACATACACACAGAAACACAGAAACATACACACACAGAAACACATACACACACACAGAAACACACACAGAAACGCACACACACACGTTAGGTATTACAACACGACCCCTTACTTTCTCTCTCTATCTCTCCGGCTGACCAGCTCCTTGTTCTAGTTCCGAGCAGTACATTCTATCTGATAGTGCCCTATCTTCATTTGACCCTGCTTCTCACAGCAGGAAAATAATCCTGCAGCAACAGGAGATGTGAATTATTATGTGGATTATAATTCAAGGACATTTTTTGTAAGGGGTTGATACATTTTTCGTCACAGCTTTGAGTACACTACAATTTGCATTTCCTGCTGTTGTGATCAAATGAAAATAGCAGATCTGTATATTCTGTTCACTTTCCCTGAGTGATTGGTTAACGTGTGACAGAGACTGCTGCACCTCACTCTAGGATTCAATCATCTCTTCTATACTCTAACTCACTTCATGCGACTGCTGCGACCTTTAACTAGTCTTTAAAAGAGATTTTCATCTTAATGAGACAAACCTGTATAATTAAAGGTTCAATGAAAAAAGTGTGTTCGTGTGAGCGTACGTACGTGTACTTAACCATACACATTTAAAGTTAGGACTTGGCCTGTATCGAATTACTACCTTCGTAAACATTTACCTGCGACAAAGTCCCCGAAACCAATGGTTGTCAAGGTGATGACTACAAAGTAGAGGGACTCCAGGGCACTCCAGCCCTCAATGTGTTTAAAGATGGCTGCCGGCAGCGCCACGAAGAGCAGACAGCCGAACAGGATGAAGAGAACGGTGGAGATGACACGAATCTTGGTCTGACTAACATCCCACTGCTACAGAGAGAGGGGGGAGGGAGGGAGATAGATTATTCATCTATCTAACCATTATTCCAGCTAAATTGACACCACATTTCTCATGTACAGCAATGACCTTGGGAAGAGTTGCAGAGTTAGCCAACTGGAGTCTGGGGATGATTAGGAGGTGGCCATGAGGGACGGTATTCCTGGCAATACTTTAGTGCGGTGGTGTCAAACTCATTTTGCCCCAGGGGCCGCATTCGAAAATTGGCTGTCGTTTTTGGAATTTTCTTTCTAGTTTTCATTTCCTGCGCTAATGTGTTATCATTTACACACTGTGTCATGTTTCTTTTGTTTTTAGTATGCTGCCTCCATTTAAAAACATAATAATCCTTGACAGAATAATTATTCTCCCCTTTGACTATACATTTTCGTCAATTCTTACTTTCGCCACTAGATGGCGATCAGACAATTTCTGGGGGTTTCTACTCCCGAAGTTGTTGACTGTTTTTGTGCTTGCCAGTTAGCTAGCACTGCTCCGCTGTTAGCAGTCAATGGCTAGTTGTTTCTTACTGCTGATAAGAATGAATGATTTACATAATTTTTTCGAGTCATTACTGAATTATTTATTGTAACAAATCAAACGTTAAACCTCGTAAACAATTCATTTAGACCAGTGGTCACCAACCGGTCGGTCGATCGCGAAAGGTATTTCTAGTCGATCGCCAAACATTTCTGTATAAAAAACAACGATAAAGCCTGCGTCTGGAGGTACAAACTCTGCCTTCCCGGATGGCCCGGAGAGCAAATCAAGTGTACTATAGGCCTGCGGCTGGCCAATCGGATGGCTCAGATGACCGTGTCTGCAGTAACGTAGCAGGCGTAAAAGAAAGCTACAGTAAAGTTGATACTGTGAGATTTCAAAACTTTTAAAACCTCGACTAGAGAGAGACTGTCAACAAACACAGCAAAGAGCTGCTGTTTTTATGAGTGAGTTTAAGTTCTTACTCAGCACTGTCACCACTTTTACCTCTCTGGGATAGGTGGGACGATTGCGTACCACTTGGCCAAAAGCCAGGGAAAATGCAGAGCGCCAAATTCAAATAAAATGATATAAAAATCGAACTTTCATTAAATCACACATGTAAGATGTCAAATTAAAGCTACACTCGTTGTGAATCCAGCCAACATGTCAGATTTCAAAAAGGCTTTTCGGCGAAAGCATAAGATGCTATTTACTGATGATAGCACAACGGTAAACAAAGAGAGTGTAGCATATGCCTTACCTTTGACGAGCTTCTTTTGTTGGCACTCCAAAATGGCCCATAAACATCACAAATGCTCCTTTTGTTCAATTAATTCCGTCCATATATATCCAAAATTTCCATTTATTTGGCGCGTTTGATCCAGAAAAAAACAGCTTCCAATTTGCGCAACATCACTACAAAATATCTCAAAAGTTACGTGTAAACTTTGCCAAAACATTTCAAACTACTTTTGTAATACAGCTTTAGGTATTTTTAAACGTTAATAATCGATCAAATTGAAGACGGGTCTATCTGTTTTCAATACAGGAGGCCAACAAACTAACGCTACTTTTCTAGTCTTGCGCAACTCTCAAACAGTACACATAACGTTACACTGATTCAAGATGGCCGTACTTCTTCATTGCACAAAGGAATAACCTCAACCAATTTCCAAAGACTGGTGACATCCAGTGGAAGCGGTAGGAACTGCAAACAAGTCCCTTAGCAATCTAGTATCCCAATGAAAACTCATTGAACAGACAGTGACCTCAAAAAAAATTAATCTGAATGGTTAGTCCTCTGGGTTTTGCCTGCTACATAAATTCTGTTATACTCACAGACATTATTTAAACAGTTTTAGAAACTTCAGAGAGTTTTCTATCCAACTCTACTAATAATATGCATATCTTATATTCTGGGGATGAGTAGAAGGAAGTTGAAATTGGGCACGCTATTTATCTAAAAGTGAAAATGCTGCCCCCTATCCTAGAGAAGTTTTAATAGGCTATTCAAATGCACGTTCTTCATACTTCCACTCAGCGCTACAACCAACACTGCAGCAGTAATGAATGACTACAACCAACACTGCAGCAGTAATGAATGAGAAGGAAAGTGTCTCTGTAGGCTTGTGTTGTTACTATTAGCTGCTTGGGTCTTTTTAATATCAAGGAATATTTCACTTTCTCTGTTCATAGGAATAACAACAGGAATTGGTGCATGAGACGTGAATTAATACAGTGCGACTTGAGTGTCGCCATCAGCTGGAAGACAGTGTCCCTTTTTGGTCAGTGTCAGCTGAGACTGATCATCAGATGCAGACACCATCAGCCCAGTAAAATATTTAAATGTATGCTCACTCAGCTGAGCCTCACAAGTAATACAGCAACTGATCTATTACCGGTGTGATCACATAGCATACCTAAAAAAAATATAATAATGATTCAAGCAAATTCAATATACACTAATAATGTATTGGGCCTCTACCGTACTGAACAAACCTCATTGTTTCAGTACTGTTTTTAATAGGTTCATGTTGCATAGGCTTTGGTTTTTAAGCACATTTTTAAACACATTTTTAAACAAATTTTAGTTTCTTCAAAGTAGCCACACTTTGCCTTGATTGAGAGAATTGGTTGAGAGAATGCCAAGAGTGTGCAAAGCTGTCATCAAGGCAAAGGTTGGCTACTTTGAAGAATTTTTAAATAGAAAATATATTTTGATTTGTTTAACACTTTTGTTATTTCATACTTTTGATGTCTTCAGTATTATTCTACAATGTAGAAAATAGGAAAAATCAAGAAAAACCCTTGAATGAGTAGGTGTGTCCAAACTTTTGACCGGTACTGTATATATACAGTATATAATAATAAGAATTATGATACACTTTTTGTTGTTGTTGTGATGTATATTTTTTTTGCTCAAACCACCCGCAGACTGGATTGGAAGCCTGGTGGGCCATATGTTTGACACCCCTGTTCTACAGTGTTGCTAACTGTAATGAAGTAATGGATAGTCATTTCAAAACCTCCATCTGGGATACGACTAATAGACAGGCCTCTACTCTCCTGGGATAGAGAAGTAATTAAGAGTGGCCACACACACACACACACACACACACACACACACACACACACACACACACACACACACACACACACACACACACACACACACACACACACACACACACACACACACACACACACACACACACATCCTCTACATGGACTCACCACAAACATCTTCTCAACCCTGGCGGTGGCCTTCCCAAAGATGGTTCCCAGTTGGTCTCCTACTCCAGCCAGCAGGAAGCCAAACAGAGGGATCCCCAGAAGGGCATAGATGATACAGAAGATACGCCCTCCCTCCGTATGGGGGGAAATGTTCCCAAATCCTGGAGAGACAGAAGAAATGAGGCATCTTTAAAAGACTGTGCAGCTGAAATATTGTATCTATGTTCTATTTCCTTGTTATTCTACTAGTTATTTGATTGTTTAGTTCTTTGTCACTTAAATGTTTTCTTCAACCGTAATACAGCAATTCTGTCTGGAAATGAAATCCCTCATTCTATTGCAGCATTGCTTCCTTTGGGAACAAGTGAATGTCATTTCCCTTTACAAGGAGGAAGACAAGGCAGTAATAATATCCATTAGCTACAGCAGTCTATGTGCTATGTTTACACTATTCACTCTCTCTTTTGTCTCTATCTCTTTCCTTCCCTTTCTCCCCTGTGTCCTTAGGGTGGGTCACCAACCAATTAGTCCTAAACTTTAAGCAGCTCTCCACCTCTCCCTCTCCCTACCTCTCTCTCCCTCCATCCCTCCCTCTCCCTACCTCTCTCTCCCTCCATCCCTCCACCTCTTGTTAGATGCCCCATCCAGTCTTTTTTGAAGTGCAATTAAATCCCAGGTCCTTGGGGAGTGAAGGGAGAACAGAGAGATAATAGGAAGGATAGAATCATGAAGATTGATTTACAGAAGAACGTTGTAATGACGACTGTACTGAGAGGGTAAATGAGATGTTGGACACACACACACACACACACACACACACACACACACACACACACACACACACACACACACACACACACACACACACACACACACACACACACACACACACATACACACACCCTTACCGATGGTAGTGATGACGGTTCCAGCGAAGAAGAAGGAGGAGCTTAGGTCCCAGAGGCTGCTGTGATTGGTCAGAGTCCCGGCTGGGTTCACCCCTGAACGGATCGCTGACACCACTTGCTGTGGATGAGACACACACATAGACCATGTCTGAATACCCGTACTTAGTTCTAAATAGTAGGTTGACTGGGTACGCAGAAATAAAGTTGAAGTCGGAATTACTTATGTTGGAGTCATTAAAACTCTTTTTTCAACCACTCCACAAATTTCTTGTCCACAAACTCTAGTTTTGGCAAGTCGGTTAGGACATCTACTTTGTGCATGACACAAGTAATTTTTCTAACAATTGTTTATAGACAGATTATTTAACTTATAATTCACTGTATCACAATTCCAGTGGGTCAGAAGTTTACATACACTAAGTTGCCTGTGCCTTTAAACAGCTTGGAAAATTCCAGAAAATTATGTCATGGCTTTAGAAGCTTCTGATAGGCTAATTGAAATAATTTGAGTCAATTGGAGGTGTACCTGTGGATGTATTTTAAGGCCGACCATCAAACTCAATGCCTCTTTGCTTGACATCATGGGAAAATCAAAAGAAATCGGCCAAGACCTCAGAAAAAAAATTGTAGACCTCCACAAGTCTGGTTCATCCTTGGGATCAATTTCCAAAGGCCTGAAGGTACCACGTTCATCTGTACAAACAATAGTACGCAAGTATAAACACCATGGGACCACGCAGCCGTCATACCGCTCAGGAAGGAGACACGTTCTGTGTCCTAGAGATGAACGTACTTTGGTGCGAAAAGTGCAAATCAATCCCAGAACAACAGCAAAGGACCTTGTGAAGATGCTGGAGGAAACAGGTACAAAAGTATCTATATCCACAGTAAAACGAGTCCTATATCGACCTAACCTGAAAGGCCGCTCAGCAAAGAAGAAGCCACTGCTCCAAAACCGCCACGAAAAAAGCCAGACTACGGTTAGCAACTGCACATAGGGACAAAGATCGTACTTTCTGGAGAAATGTCCTCTGGTCTGATGAAACAAAAATAGAACTGTTTGGCCAATATGACCATCGTTATGTTTGGAGGTAAAAGGGGGAGGCTTGCAAGCCGAAGAACACAATCCCAACCGTGAAGCACGGGGGTGGCAGCATCATGTTTTGGGGGTGCTTTGCTGCAGGAAGGACTGGTGCACTTCACAAAATAGATGGCATCATGAAGTAGGACAATTATGTGTATATATTGAAGCAACATCTCAAGACATCAGTCAGGAAGTTAAAGCTTGGTCGCAAATGTATCTTCCAAATGGACAATGACCCCAAGCACACTTCCAAAGTTGTGGCAAAATGGCTTAAGGACAACAAAGTCAAGGTATTGGAGTGGCCATCACAAAGCCCTGACCTCAATCCTATAGACAATTTGTGGGCAGAACTGAAAAGCGTGTGCAAGCAAGGAGGCCTACAAACCTGACTCAGTTACACCAGCTCTGTCAGGAGGAATGGGCCAAAAATCACCCAACTTATTGTGGGAAGGTTGTGGAAGGCTACCTGAAACGTTTGACCCAAGTTAAACAATTTAAAGGCAATGCTACCAAATACTATGTATGTAAACTTCTGTCCCACTGGGAATGTGATGAAAGAAATAAAAGCTGAAATAAATCATTCTCTCTACTCTTATTCTGACATTTCACATTCTTAAAATAAAGTGGTGATCCTAACTGACCTAAGACAGGGGATTTTTACTAGGATTAAATGTCAGGAATTGTGAAAAACTGAGTTTAAATGTATTTGGCTAAGGTGTATGTAAACTGTACAATTTCAAAATTCTAGTATGCTTTAAATGCCCAGATGTCATACTCATTTCAGTAGAATTTGCTACATTCTAATGAGGAAGAGAATCTTCTTACCAGACCCATGTGTGTCTGATAATCACCTGAGAGGCGCGCCATACCAAAATGAACAAATGGCGGGAAACAAACACATCAGAAACAGAACCCAGACAGGTGGGGGCTGGAGAGGTGGTGGGACATCAGGAACAGAACCCAGACAGGTGGGGGCTGGAGAGGGTGTGGGACATCAGGAACACTCAAGCATAGCCAGTAACAGTTAGTTACAGCAGCAACAGAAATGGCAGCAAGAGACACCAGCGTGCGCGTTACATCCAGCATCGAGGAAGTATAGAACCGGTTAACTTAAATAGACCCGCATGGAAGTAGAGTGTGTATCCAAATGGTGCAATATCCGCTGATGTGATCAGCCGAGGCCACCACACTCGGGTTTCCCTTCGGTACTTGCTTCGCTTTATACATTTTTACTAAACAGTATGTTCTAAATATCGGTAGTACGATTAGTACACACTATGTACTTGTAATAAGTACTAGGAAAGACTGATTTCGGACATGGCCATACACACACACACACAAAATGGGGACGTGACCAATGCCAGCGACCAGAGCTGTCCCTGCACCCCCAACGGTTCGCCGCGCACCACACACACACGCACACACACACACACACACACACACACACACACACACACACACACAGACACAGACACAGACACAGACACACACACACACACACACACACACACACACACACACACACACACACACACACACATACACACACACACACACACACACACACACACACACACACACACACACACACACACGACTTCAGTATTGTTTTCTGGTTCTTGCCTGTTCTTTAACGAGTAGACTAATATCTAGACAAGAGGTTTTCAACAGCAGAAGAAAACAGTAAACCCTGTGTGTTCGGATGGTCTAATGGCTCTACTGGACATAAGCAGAGAAGGGAGGGCCAAACGACTGCTGGTTGCTTAATGTCACCTCTGTCAGACTGTGAGAAGAGTTAAAGCTGAGAACAACCTCGCCTCTGTCTGAGAGGAACTCTGACTCATCCTTGCGGCACACCGGTAGTTCATATCTCATTATGACATTGAATAGATTGGTAGTGCAGCTGTTAGCCCCGGTCTCACTAATGGGATGACTAGGGAGTAGGCTCATTCCCTGACGAATTCAGCCTGCCACCATGTACAGTACATCTGTTAGCACGGTCAGTGAGGTCACTCCAAGACCCAGAGTGGTTTTAAGTCCTTTTTAATCAACTTATTTATTTCCTGAAGCCACACTGTGACATCAGTGTGTGTTAAAACGTTAACATTTTGGAATTCACCACGCAAATCAGCACCAACGGCAGCAGAGATACATTCTCAATGAGTCACTCTGGCAATTACAGTTTTTCTCAGTCGCTTTGGTGCATTTCTTAGATCAAAAGTGCAATTCTTGATACTACTTGTACAAATTCCAAATCATCTAGTCACTTGTGCACATCATTAAAGCAATTTCTTATTCCTTTGAACAAATTGCAATTGATAATGTACAAGTGTCAGCTTTTTTCCACGTTATCAATTGCTCATGTCATGTTGATCAAAATATAGTAGATGGTTCTCTGTTGAATAGTCTTACCCCTCAAAACATCTAGGAATTAGTTCCTTGCATAAGCCATTACATGCAAAATTGTTGAACTATTTGTCATAAACTGTCAAGCATAGTTTTACACATTTCTATTAGACCTTTTGTACAAAAACGTGAATTGATGAATCGTGCAGGTGAAATTGACCCTCACTCATGAAGGAATGTAAAGTGTTAGTTCAACCAACAATCAACCAGTTGTCTAAATTGCTCAAAGGTGCATCTCATGAAGAATCAATTGGCAAGCATATATAGACAGACCACAACACAGAGTTGCAATTTTCCAATAATGGATTGACCAGGAAACGAACAGGGTCAACAGCCAAGAGGAGGAAGAAGAGGAGCAAGGATGTGTGGTGGAAGGCAAAACAGAGGAAGAGGCAGAAGAGGACATAGGCGCATATCTGATGACATAAGGGCCACTGTTGTAGACCATGTTGTCAATCATGGCCTTACAATGGCTGAGGCGGGTCGAAGGGTGCAGCCGAATATTGGGAGATCAACCGTGTCCTCAATAGTTCAAACGTTTCGAAGAGAGAACAGGTATGTCCACCAATGTACAGTGCACTGTTACTGTATATAAGCAGTATACTGTATACTTCCTACAATGCTTCATATTACAGTAGTCCACTTGTATTTCACAGCATACAGAAATATACTCTATACAGATACATACTGCACCTTACATGCACCCACCTGTATGTTTTACAGTAAAATGTGTGTTCGCATAGTTTTTGTCTATGTGAAAGTGTGCGATGCATCACTGCATTTTTCCCCATATAGGACTGCAAGATTACCTCAAACCGGTGGCAGAGGACGCCTTTTCACACCTCAACAGGAGGAGGCTATTTGCACCATGGTCTGAGCAAACAATGCCATGAGACTCAGGGAAATACAAAGGACCATTATAGAAGACAATGATGTCTTTGAAAACATCCATACGGTTAGCATCTCAACCATCGACAGGGTGCTGCATAGAAACCAGATGAGTATGAAACAGCTGTACCGTGTACCATTCCAAAGGAATGAGGACAGAGTTAAGGAGCTACGGTACCAGTATGTACATGTAAAACATATATCTATGTAACTACTTAACAGCAACATTTTATAGTGATACATAGTACAGTAAGCATAAACTGCACACATTTCCATTGCTGTGAAAGGAACATGCAATATATGTACATTTTATGTCACTCTTCCTTACCAAAACCAATTCAACTGTGTGTTCTGGGATATAGTGTATAATGGAGTTGGAATCAAGTGAACCCTCTCACAACTTTGTATACGTGGATGAGGCTGGCTTCAACCTGACCAAATGCAGAAGGCGGGGTCGGAATATCATCGGTCACAGAGCTACTGTGGATTTGCCAGGCCAACGGGGAGGAAATATCAGCATGTGTGCTGCTATTTCGGAGCATGGTGTCCTAACCCATATCCCCCTTATAGGGCCATACAACACCCAGCATCTACTCAACTTTTTAGAGACTCTCTACAGGGCTCTCATTCCTGATGATGAGAGGGGTCTGTTTAGAGAGGATTTGCCAAAGTATGTGGTCATTTGTGATAATGTGAGTTTCCATCGATCAAACATCATAAGGCAATGGTTTGTGACCCACCCGAGGATGCTCATAGAATTCCTCCCACCTTATTCACCATTCCTTAACCCAATTGAGGAGTTATTTTCAGCATGGAGGTGGAAGGTGTACGATCGTCAGCCACACACACAGATGACCCTGCTGGCTGCAATGGATGCAGCATGTGAGGACATCACAGTAGACGCCTGCAGAGGATGGATAAGGCATTCCAAAATATTCTTTCCACGTTGCATTGGAAGGGAAAATATCCGGTGTGATGTGGATGAGAATATGTGGGCCGACAGACAGGAACG